>NW_021703771.1:66257881-66424286 GCF_005190385.1 Monodon monoceros
TCTCTCTCTCTCTCTCTCTCTCTCTCTCTCTCTCTCTCTCTCTCTCTATCCACGTTTCCATCCGGAATCATTTTTCTTCTTCCAGAAGAAATTCTTTTAATATTTAATAGAGTTGCAGGTTGTCTGGTAAAAACTTTCCTCATTTATTATTTCTGTTAACATTTCTTTATTTCATCTTCATTTTTTTTCTTTCTTTTTTAGTTGAGGCGTGATTGATATATAACATTAGTTTCAGGTGTACAACATAGTGATTTGATAGTTGTATACATTGCTAATTGATAACCACAATAAGTCTGGTTAACATCCATTGCCTTAAATAGTAAAGGGGGTCAAAAGGTACAAACTTCCAATTACATAAAATAAAGTCAGGGGATGCAATTTACAGCATGGCGACTGTAGTTAGTAACACTGTATTGCATATCTGGAAACTGGTGGGAGAGTAAATATGAAAAGTTCTTATCACAAGAGAAAAATTTTGTAACTATTTAAGAGAAACATCAGACCAACCCAGTTTGATAGATATTCTAGAAAATACTTGGCCAGTACAGTATTCAAAACTCTTAACATATGAAAAACAAGTAAAGACTGAGAAAGTGTCACAGACCTGAAGAAACAAAGGAGGCATGCAATATGGTACCCTGGATTGGATCCTAGAATAGAACTAGGACAGTAACGGAAAAACTGGTGAAATCCAAATAAAGCTTGAAGTATAGTTAATAATAATCTGTCAATATTGGTTTCTTAGTTTTGACAAATATACTAGGGTTATATGAAATGATAACTAGGGGAAACTGAGAACTATCTTTACAACTTTCCTGTAAGCTGAATTTTTTCCAAAATAAAAAGCTTACTAAAAAAATAAGAAAATATTAGTAGAGTTAAAGTGAAGCCAGAGGGGAAGATATTTTCAATACATATAACAAAGGATATGTATCCTGAGTATATAAAAATTCTCAAAAATCAAAAAGAAAAGGGCAGATACCTAGTAGAAATCAAGGAAAGAATGAACATGCACTCCACTAAAAAAAAAATATATTGAATCTAAAATAAATGTATGAAATAAATACAAGAAAAATATTGAAATCAATGAGTATCAGGTAACTGCAAGTTAAAATCACCAATGGACCTTTTTATACACTCCAGAATGACTACAGATACTCTCTAACATGGCTATAGGAATTTAAATTGGTACAACCATTTTAGAAAATTCAGTATCTACAAAAGCTAAATAATAAATACATAACCTACTACTCAGGAATTTCCCTCCAATATATAAAACCAACAGAAATGAGTACATTTTGCACCAAAATGCAAGTAATAGCAGCACTATTTGTAGTAGGCAAAACCTGGAACAACCAAGTATTTCACACACCACCAAAAAGAATATAAAAATTGTGTTATGTGCATACAGTATACTACAACGAGGAATTTTAAATGAATGAACCATAATTACATACAACAACTTAGATAAATCTCAAAAATATTAAGCAAAAGAAACCAGACACATATGAATGTCTATTATGATTTCATTTACATAATGCTCATAATTAGGCAAGAGTAACTTTTGGTGTTAGAATGCAGGATGGTGTTTATCATTGGGGGAAAGAACATAGTAATGTTCTGTTATTATTTTGTGTGTTGGTTTTATGAATGTGTTCACTTATTGAAAATTTATCAAGCTATACATTATAATTTTATGATTTCCTTTATGTATGCTATATTCAATGAAATGTTTAAGAAAAAATGTATTTTTCTAATAATTAATCTTTTTTTTCCTTACCTAAGAAACAAATCAATGAACAATTACTGGGCATATTTAAAAGCCACATAGAAATACTGCTTACAGAATATTATGAAATACTTTCCATAGCTGAATGTATTTAAAGAGAACATTCACTGGCACTCTGTCTATAAGATTCTCACAGTTTTAATATGTTTTCTCCCTCTTCAAATTTCTTCTGCCCTAAGCTTACTAACAATGATGGAGAAAAAAATTAATAAACACGAAACTAGAAACTCTAGGTCATTTTTAACTTACAGTTTTGTTCTGTTTACTCTTATACTTACTTTGTTTTATAAAATCTGCCACCTTTTTCTTTCCAAAACTTTTAAATCTACTCATGTCCTTCACTAAGCTGTCTTTGTCCAGATCCCAAGCATATTTTTAAAATTTTTCATAGCAATATCTTTTCACTTTACCCTTTGATATTAATACCAAAATACCACAGTATCAGTCACTAGGATTCATTAATTCAATTATACTTCTGACAACAATTATGCCTTACATTTGTGAAGGCATCAAGAATTCTCATAAAGTTCAGTATAGTTATATATATATAATATATATATAACATATATATATATTATATATATATAACAGTATAGTTATATATATATACTTATAAGTATACTTATAAATATTGTGTTCAGCATAACAATAGTCTTAAACATATAGACCCAAATAAATATGCAGCTTTTCTGATGATCATATCAGAAGCTACAAAAATAGTACACAAGGTTAGTATATTAAACTACTCCAAAGTTTACTCACAGTAGACAGTAACAAATAATTCAATATTTAAGTTATTTAAAAATATTTGGTAAGTTTCCATTTGTGCCTGACAACAGCTCTTGTACATAACATTAGTACATAGGTCATAATATTTTTTTGGATTAAGACTGTTAAGAAATGGTGGTAGGCTGGAGACAGTTATAATTTTTATATTCATTTAAATTATAGTATCACAGAGCCCTGAAAAACATTATATCTAATCTTCCATAAAACAAGAGTTGATAACAATGCTGAACAAATGCTGGTGGTATAAGGCCCTGACAGGGTAGCTTTGATTAATGCTGTAGCTCTCATAAGGTGCTGCTGAAGAAGACACAGTTCAATAAATTAGAAGCACAAGGAACTACGGCGAATGCCTGCCAGCAATGGAATGTTTACATGATTCACTTGCCACAGAAAAGCTTACCAGAGGGATTACAGGAAAAGCTAACCATGAAATAACACTCTCTGATACTTTGTCCCCCTAGAATTCAGGAACAAAACTCAGCTGCATTGAAATTAACCAAATATTGCCCATTCTTTTGAAGGCAAAGCATGCCTACTACAAAGGAAAATGTGAGGAAATGGACTACCATAGCTATTGTTTTGAATATTCTTTCAGTAGTCTGAATCCTTACTCAGAAATGGTAGACGGAAGATAGAAAGGTATACAGGTAAGGAGGTAAGTACGTAGGTATATAGGTAGATATACAGATGTAAATATGACTATAACCTTTCCAACTTTTTTTTTCCAATTTTTTTTAAATGTATTTATTTATTTTTGGCTGCGTTGGGGCTTTGCTGCTGCGCTGGCTTTCTCTAGTTGCGGTAAGCGGGGGCTACTCTTCGTTGAGGTCCGTGGGCTTCTCATTGTGGTGGCTTCTCTTGTTGTGGAGCACGGGCTCTAGGGCACACAGGATTCAGTAGTTGTGGCACACAGGCTCAGTAGTTGTGGTTCGCGAGCTCTAGAGTGCAGGCTCAGTAGTTGTGGCGTACTGGCTTAGTTGCTCCGCGGCATATGGCATCTTCCCAGACCAGGGATCGAACCCGTGTCCCCTGCATTGGCAGGCAGATTCTTAACCGCTGCGCCACCAGGGAAGCCCCTGCAACTTCTTAAATAGAAGCTTTGATCATTGCTTTCAGACATTTCTTTTATTTTTCAAATAAGTATTTAATGCTATAAATGTCTAACACCAATTTTTAATTCATCTCACATATTTTGTTATGCTTTGCGTTCACTTTCATTCATTTCTCATGATTCTTGTGATTTTTAAAATTTGACCTAAGGTTAATTATGAAAGCTATTGATTAGCTTAATTTTGATGATTAATTTAGAAATATTTGGACATTTCCCAGATATTTCTGTTATTTAATTAATTGTGTTTGGATCAAAATAGTACATTTTTAAATTTTACTTAAAGAGAAGGAGAGTTTTATTTGAGATAGACAATCAGATAAGACAATGGATCAGCATCTTTCCCATATTATATTAGTTGTCTATTGCTGTATAACAATATTACCACAAATTTAGCAGCTTGAAACAATACACATTTATATTCTGTTTCTGCATGTCAGGAATCTTGGTAAAACTTAGGTGCCTCCTATGCAAAGTTGCAGTTTAAGGTGTTAGACTCAGCTTGCGGCGGGGGGGGTCTCATCGAAATGCTTGACTAGGGAAGGATCTACTGCCAAGCTCATCCAAGTTATTGGAAGAATTCACTCCACCATGGCTTTCAGACTAAAGGTTTTATTTTTCTGTTGGCTGTCAGTTGAAGGCCACCTTAAGATCCTAAAAGCTGCTTGTAGTTCCCGGCCACTTGGTGTTCTTTAGCATGGCTGACTGTTTCCTCAAAGCCAGCAAGGAAATGAGGGATTCCAGAAAGAAAGGCAATACAATCTCATGTAATGTAATCACATAACCACACACATATAATCATATACATCCCATCACCTTTGCCATAACTGACTGGTTAGAAGCTAGTCATATGCCCTGCTCACACTTACGGGATAAGATCACACAAAGGTATGAACACCAGGAAGTGGGGATCATGGTAGCTACCTTGAGTCTTTCTCACACACACACACACACACACACACACACACACACACAAACACACGCTAGATACTTTCCAAGTGATCTCTTTTATTTTTTCTCAGGATTTTGCTCTTTGTGTGTCAGTTTAGAGAGATTCTATTACTATATAATCAAGTTTAATGATCTTTTCATCTGCTGTGCCTGAACTTCTGAGACGGAGAGAGAGAAAAAGGTTCATAGTACTCAGCCAAAGACTTAAGGGGTCATACTAACCTTTGTGGGGTCTAGAGGAGCTAGGGCCTAGCTGCTGTCCCTGGCCAACAAGGAGACAGAAGATACATGAAAATGCACATACGATGCAATAGCACCTGATGCCTTGGCCAAAATTGCCGAGTAACAAAGAAATATGATACCTGCTTTATTTTTACCTTCCAAGTCTCACGAAATATCAATTGTAGCCCATGCTAATTCAGAACTGTGCAGAAAAGAGAATTCTGGAAATGTGTTTCTAGTTTAGCTAAATCAACACAATATACAGGCATTACATTTACTTTTTATTAGAAGCACTATGGTCAGTTTTTTACATGCAAAACATTGATACATCTCAAATTAATTTTTGTGTATGGTGTGAATCATGAGTTATGATGCTAGGCTAAGATTCACTTTCTTTGCCTGGACAACCATTTCCAGTCCCATTTCATCACTGGGATTACATTGGTGTTTTTCTCTAGGATCACTTGACAATATATGTGTATCTACTTCTAGATGTTTTATTCTGTTTCATTAATCAGTATGTCTATCCTTGGGCCAATGACATATTGTCATGATTTACTTTTTAGCATTGTGGTAAGTCCTGCACTCAAAGTAAGATCTCTGACTTGCGTTTCCTTTTGCAAAACTGTTATAGCTGTTCTAGGTCTTCTATTTTCCATATATATTTTAGAATAAGTGTGTCGACTTTTATTTTAAAAATACTGCTTTAATTTTAATATAGATGGCATTAGATCTAAAGATCAACTTGGGAAGAATTTCCACCATGATATTTAATCATTAAAACCATGAATAAAATGTATCTTTTCACTCATTTAGTCTTAAATTTCTCTCAAAAATGAGTTGTCAGTATAGAATTCTTACACGTATTATATATTTAATCACAGTTTATTTATTTATTTATTTATTTATTTATATTTGGCTGTGTTGGGTTTTCATTGCTGTGCGGGGCTTTCTCTAGTTGCAGCGAGCAGGGGCTACTCTTCCTTGCGATGCGCAGGCTTCTCATTGCAGTGGCTTCTCTTGTTGCGAAGCACGGGCTCTAGGCGTGCGGGCTTCAGTAGTTGTGGCACACGGGCTTAGCTGCTCTGCAGCATGTGGATCTTCCTGGACCATGGCTCGAACCCGTGTCCCCTGCATTGGCAGGCAGATTCTTACCCACTGTACCACCAGGGAAGTCCCCACAGTTATTTTTATGGTCCTTATTTCCCAACTTCAATAACTGATTTGTCTGTGTGTCTGCTATAACTGTTTTTTTTCACCCTTATCAATGTCAGTTTTCTGCCTTTTTATGTCTAGCAAATTTATACTGTGCCCTAGGTATTGTGTATGAAAGAAATGAGTGGCTAACTTCCACCAGTGAGTGTCCCCTTTTCCACATGTTAGAAAGATCTCATACCTAAATAAAATCATGTTTTGAGCAGGGGAAGAACTTGCTCTCCACTAGTTTGTCTTATTCCTCAAGCATGATTTTCCTTGGATTTTTGATTGAGAGCTTAGAGAGTCTATATCCTCAGCACTCCCTCAGCACTAAAAATTCTGTCACATGGATATTTTGAGATTGGCTCTTCAGCCTCTCTCTCTCTCACATAGGTTAAAATTTCCCTCTATTTTTTACAGGTCTTCTCCCTCTAGCAGGACTTTGTCCACTAAGTACCTAGTGATGGAGGAGATCCTCTCTGCCTTACCAACTCTGTATCACTCATTGTCCTTTAAAGCCCAGAATTCACCAAATAGCCTATGGGGAAAACTGACCTTATATTTGGTATTCCTATGGTGATTCAGTTGTATCAGCCAAACATGGCTGTCAGCACCTGTTTCATTTTACTTAGCAGTGGAAGTCTACCTGTTTACACTTAATATAAATTATTTCAGATTAAATCTGCCATATTATTATTTATTTTCTATCTGTCCAATATTTCTATATACCCTTCCCTTAGCTGTACTGTTTTTCTTAGTTCAAAGGTACTTAAATGGGGGTGATTTTGCCCCCCAGGGAACATATGGCAATATCTAGAGACTCTTTATCTTACCTTGTCGGGGAAGATGGTACTGGCAACTATTAAGTAGAGGTCAGGGATGCTATTAAACATCTTACAATGCACAGAACACTTAAGAATTATCTGGCTCAAAATGTCAATACAGTGGGCTTCCCTGGTGGCGCAGTGGTTGGGAGTCCGCCTGCCGATGCAGGGGACACGGGTTCGTGCCCGGTCCGGGAGGATCCCAAATGCCGCAGAGCGGCTGGGCTCGTGAGCCATGGCCGCTGAGCCTGCGCGTCTGTAGCCTGTGCTCTGCAACAAGAGAGGCCACAACAGTGAGAGGCCTGCATACAGGGAAAAAAAAAAAAAAATGTCAATAAAGACTGAAGAACTCTGTTTCAGTTTAATTACTTCTACTATTTCGTTTTCCCTTGTAAATTCCCTTGAATTTTTACTATTCTTTTATAGATAATTCTAAGCATAACTATATGCATTATTCACTGATCAAATTCTAATATACATTTACACCTTTATCTCATTCTAGACAATAAAAGGACTTTGAAATAACTTAGTTTCATTTACTCCTTATCACACTGGGGTAATTACTGTGTTTAATCTTAATCCTCATTACTGAACTCTATGAGGTATTAATATTTTTCATTTATATTGTAAGTATTGTCTTTTTTACAATGTATTTACCCTTTTTATTGTTCTTCATCACCTTCTACACCTCTATCTTTCTATCTGGATCATTTCTCTTCTGAGTGAAGAATCCCTTTTAGTATTTCCTGTATCAATACGCCTTGCTGAAGACTGCTTAAAGTTTTTTCTTTGAAAACTTCTTAACCTGCCTTAATTACTGAACATTTTTGTTTGGTAAAAATATATATATATCTTAGCATTTTATTTCTTTAATTAATTTAAAGATATAATTCCATACTTTTCTAGCTTCCATTTTTCTTTTTACAGTTCCATTGCATCGTATCAGTATTAGAGCTGCTCATTTAAAGACAGTATTTTTCTCTATCTCTGGTTTTACATAGTTTTACTATGTTGTTCTTAGGCATGGTTTTCTTTTTATTTAACCTTATGGGCTTTCTTAGAGTATCTTCAATCTGTGGTTTTCTCTCTTTCTTCAATTTTGGAAAACTGTCACTTGTTATCTCTCAAATATATGTTTCAGTCACTCTCTCCTCTCTTTCTGAAACTAGTTAAAAATATGTTCAAACTCTGTGTATTGTATGTCTCTTACACCTTTTCCTTTTATACTTTTATATTTGTTCTTAACCTGGACATTATTATACTATGATCTCAGTTCTAGTTCTCTGATTCTCTCATCACCTGTAGAATCTTCTGCAGAACCCAGCTATTGACTCCAGTTTCAGCTACTGTATTTTTATGTGTACAGTGACAAACTTGTCACTTAATTGTTCTTTTTAAAAAATTACATGTCATTTAATCTCTTGAACATCTTAATCACAGTTATTTTAAAAGCCATGTTTAAAAACTCCTGCATCAGCTTCATCCACCAGAACACAGGCACTAGTCCCCTCCATCAGGAAGCATATACAACCCACTGAAACAACAGGAACTACGAACCTGCAGCCAGCAAAAGGAGACCCCAAACACAGTAAGATAAGCAAAATGAGAAGACAGAAAAACACACAGCAGATGAAGGAGCAAGTTAAAAACCCATCAGACCTAAAAAATGAAGAGGAAATAGGCAGTCTACCTGAAAAACAATTGAGAATAATGATAGTAAAGATGATCCAAAATCTTGGAAATAGAATGGAGAAAATACAAGAAATGTTTAACAAGGACCTAGAAGATCTAAACAGCAAACAAACAGTGATGAACAACACAATAAATGAAATTACAAATTCTCTAGAAGGGATCCATAGCAGAATAACTGAGGCAGAAGAACGGATAAGGGACCTGGAAGATAAAATAGTGTAAATAACTGCTGCAGAGCAGAATAAAGAAAAAAGAATGAAAAGAATTGAGAACAGTCTCAGAGACCTCTGGGACAACATCAAATGCACCAACATTCGAATTATAGGGGTCCCAGAAGAAGAAGAGAAAAAGAAAGGGATTGAGAAAATATGTGAAGAGATTATAATTGAAAACTTTCCTAATATGGGAAAGGAAATAGTTAATCAAGTCCAGGAAGCACAGAGAGTCCCATACAGGATAAATCCAAGGAGAAACATGCTAAGACACATATTAATCAAATTATCAAAACTTAAATACAAGGGAAAAACAACAAATAACACACAAGGGAATCCCCATAAGGTTAACAGCTGATCTTTCAACAGAAACTCTGCAAGCCAGAAGGGAGTGGCAGGACATATTTAAAGTGATGAAGGAGAAAAACCTAAAATCAAGATTACTCTACCCAGCAAGTATCACATTCAGATTTGATGGAGAAATTAAAACCTTTACAGACAAGCAAAAGCTAACAGAATTCATCACCACCAAACCAGCTTTACAACAAATACTAAAGAAACTTCTCTAGGCAGGAAACCCAAGAGAAGGAAAAGACCTACAATAACAAACCCCCCAAAATTAAGAAAATGGTAATAGGAACATACATATTGATAATTACCTTAAATGTAAATGGATTAAATGCTCCAACCAAAAGACATAGGCTGGCTGAAGGGATACAAAAACAAGACCTGTATATATGCTGTCTACAAGAGACCCACTTCAGACCTAGGGACACATACAGACTGAAAGTGAGGGGATGGAAAAAGATATTCCATGCAAATGGAAATCAAAAGAAAGCTGGAGTGGCAATTCTCATATCAGACAAAATGGACTTTAAAACAAAAACTATTACAAGAGACAAAGAAGGACACTACATAATGATCAAGGGATCAAGAAGAAGATACAACAATTGTAAATACTTATACACCCAACATAGGAGCACCTCAATACATAAGTCAAATACTAGCAGCCATAAAAGGGGAAATCAACAGTAACACAATCATAGGAGGGGACTTTAACACCCCACTTTCACCAATGGACAGATCATCCAAAGTGAAAATAAATAACGAAACACAAGCTTTAAATGATACATTAAACAAGATGGACTTAATTGATATTTATAGGACATTCCATCCAAAAACAACAGAATACACTTTCTTCTGAAGTGCTCATGGAACATTCTCCACAATAGATCATATCTTGGGTCACAAATCAAGCCTTGGTAAATTTAAGAAAATTGATATTGTATCAAGTATCTTTTCCGACCACAACACTATGAGACTAGATATCAACTGCAGAAAAAAATCTGTAAAAAATACAAACACGTGGAAGATAAACAATACACTACTTAACAACCAGGAGATCACTGAAAAACTCAAAGCAGAAATCAAAAAATACCTAGAAACAAATGACAATGAAAACACGACAACCCAAAAGCTATGGGATGCAGCAAAAGCAGTTCTAAAAGGGAAGATTATAGCAATAAAATCCTACCTTAAGAAACAAGAAACATCTCAAATAAACAACCTAACCTCACACCTAAAGCAATTAGAGAAAGAAGAACGAAAAAACTCCCAAGGTTAGCAGAAGGAAAGAAATCATAAAGATCAGATTAGAAATAAAAGAAAAAGAAATGAAGGAGACGATAGCAAAGATCAATAAAACTCAAAGCTGGTTCCTTAAGAAGATAAAAAAACTTGATCAACCATTAGCCAGACTCATCAAGAAAAAAAGGGAGAAGACTCAAATCAATAGAATTAGAAATGAAAAAGGAGAAGTAACATCTGACACTGAAGAAACAAAGGATCATGAGAGTTTACTACAATCAACTATAGGCCAATAAAATGGACAACCTGGAAGAAATGGACAAATTCTTAGAAATGCACAACTTCTGAGATGGAACCAGGAAGAAATAGAAAAGATGAACAGACCGATCACAAGCACTGAAATTGAAACTGTGATTTAAAATCTTCCAACAAACAAAAGCCCACGACCAGAGGGCTTCACAGGCGAATTCTATCAAACATTTAGAGAAGAGCTAAATCCTTCTCAAACTCTTCCAAAATATAGCAGAGGAAGGAACACTTGCAAACTCATTATATGAGGCCACCATCACCCTGATACTGAAACCAGACAAAGATGTCACAAAGAAAGAAAACTAGAGGCCAATATCACTGATGAACATACATGCAGAAATCCTCAACAAAATACTAGCAAACAGAATCCAACAGCACATTAAAAGGATCATACACCATGATCAAGTGGGGTTTATCCCTGGAATGCAAGGATTCTTCAATATATGCAAATCAATCAATGTGATACACCATATTAACAAACTGAAGGAGAAAAACCATATGGTCATCTCAGTAGATGCAGAGAAAGCTTTCAACAAAATTCAACACCCATTTATGATAAAAACCCTCCAGAAAGTAGGCATAGAAGGAACTTTCCTCAACATAATAAAGGCCATATATAACAAACCCACAGCCAACATCATTCTCAATGGTGAAAAACTAAAAGCCATTTCCACAAAGATCAGGAAAAAGACAAGGTTGCCCACTCTCACCACTATTATTCAATATAGTTTTGGAAGTTTTAGCCACAGCAATCAGAGAAGAAATAAAAGGAATCCAAATTGGAAAAGAAGAAGCAAAGCTGTCACTGTTTGCAGATGACATGATACTATACATAGAGAATCCTAAAGATGCTACCAGAAAACTACTAGAGCTAATCAATAAATTTGGTAAAGTAGCAGGATACAAAATTAATGCACAGAAATCTCTGGCATTCCTATACACAAATGATGAAAAATCTGAAAGTCAAATTAAGAAAACACTCCCATTTATAACTGCAAGAAAAAAGAATAAAATATCTAAGAATAAATCTACCTAAGGAGACAAAAAACCTGTACGCAGAACATTATAAGACACTGATGAAAAAAATTAAAGATGATACATATAGATGGAGAGATATACCATGTTCTTGGATTGGAAGAACCAACATTGTGAAAATGACTCTACTACCCAAAGCAATCTACTGATTCAATGTAATCCCTATCAAACCACCACTGGCATTTTTCGCAGAACTAGAACAAAAAATTTCACAATTTGTATGGAAACACAAAAGACCCCAAAGAGCCAAAGCAATCTTGAGAAAGGAAAACAGAGCTGGAGGAATCAGGCTCCCTGACTTCAGACTATACTATAAAGCTACAGTAATCAAGACAGTATGGTTCTGGAACAAAAACAGAAATATACATCAATGGAACAGGATAGAAAGCCCAGAGATAGCCCCATGCACATATGGTCACCTTCTCTATGATAAAGGACGCAAGAATATACAGTGGAGAAAAGACAGCCCCTTCAATAAGTGGTGCTGGGAAAACTGGACAGTTACATGTAAAAGAATGGAATTAGAACACTCCTTAACACCATACACAAAAATAAACTCAAAATGGATTAAAGACCTAAATGTAAGGCTAGACACTATCAAACTCTCAGAGGAAAACATAGGCAGAACACACTATGACATAAATCACAGCAAGATCCTTTTTGACCCACCTCCTAGAGAAATGGAAATAAAAGCAAAAATAAACAAATGGGACCCAATGAAACTTAAAAGCTTTTGCACAGCAAAGGAAACCATAAACAAGACGAAAAGACGATTCTCAGAATGCGAGAAAATATTTGCAAATGAAGCAACTGACAAAGGATTAATCTCCAAAATTTACAAGCAGCTCATGCAGCTCAATATCAAAAAAAACACAAAAGACCCAATCCAAAAATGGGCAGAAGACCTAAATAGACATTTCTCCAAAGAAGATATACAGTTTGCCAACAAACACATGAAAGAATGCTCAACATCATTAATCATTAGAGAAATCCAAATCAAAACTACAATGATATATCATCTCACACCAGTCAGAATGGCCATCATCAAAAAATCTACAAACAATAAATGCTGAAGAGGGTGTGGAGAAAAGGGAACCTTCTTTCACTGTAGGTGGGAATGTAAATTGGTACAGCCACTATGGAGAACAGTATGGAGGTGCCTTAAAAAACTAAAAGTAGAACTACCATACGACCCAGCAATCCCACTACTGGGCATATACCCTGAGAAAACCATAATTCAAAAAGAGTCATGTACCAAAATGTTCATTGCAGCTCTATTTACAATAGCCAGGACACGGAAGCAACGTAAGTGTCCATCGACAGATGAATGGTTAAAGAAGATGTGGCACCTATATAAAATGGAATATTACTCAGCCATAGAAAGAAATGAAATTGAGTTATTTGTAGTGAGGTGGATAGACCTACAGTCTGTCCTACAGAGTGAAGTAAGTCAGAAAGAGAAAAACAAATACCGTATGCTAACACATATATATGGAATCTAAAAAAAAGATTTAATAAAAAGGTCATGAAGAACGTAGGGGCAAGACGGGAATAAAGACACAGACCTACTAGAGAATGGACTTGAGGATACCGGGAGGGGGAAGGGTAAGCTGGGACAAAGTGAGAGAGTGGCATGGACATATATACACTACGAAACGTATAATAGATAGCTAATGGAAAGCAGCCGCATAGCACAGGGAGATCAGCTCAGAGCTTTGTGACCACCTAGAGGGGTGGGACAGGGAGGGTGGGAGGGAGGGAGACGCAAGAGGGAAGAGATATGGGGACATATGTGTAGAGGGAAGAGATATGGGGACATATATATATATATGTATAAAGCTGATTCACTCTGTTATAAAGCAGAAACTAACACACCATTGTAAAGCAATTATACTCCAATAAAAGATGTTAAAAAAAAAACTACTGCATCACGTCCATGTTTCATGTGAATCAGTTTCTAACATCATTTTCCCTGTGTTTGTCAATGTATTTTGTCTCTTTGCGTGCCCAGTAATTTTTTAATGATTATAAATAGCTCTGTAGAAAAACTCTGTAGAGATAACTTAAGGTTCTTATTGATTTTACTCTCTTCTAGAAACTTATTTTTTTCAATTTCAGCAGAAACTATGGTAGGAAAAGATAACCCTAATCTAATAGGAATTAAACTGATTTGAAACTGGCCTTCCGTCTCTGTGGGAGATGGCATAATTTGAACCAACATTGTTCCTTCCATTTATCTCTATGAGTGTTCCAACTGAAACCTTGGGATGTATGTATAGGAACCTCTTACTTGGTAGGCCACACACTCCATTTAATCTCTGAATTCCATGAGATAGTCAGCAGCTCAGTCTCACAGACTGAGTTTTAAATTAAGCAAATGTTTTAAGTGATAAGTCAAAAGAAAATGCTTGGGTCATAATCTTGGATTCCTCTTTTTTTGCAGGATCATGGACCTCAATTCATCATTGTCTTGCTATTTGAAAAGAGATTTCCAAAAAACAAACAAACAAACAAAAACTGTCTTAATCTTACATTGCTGGAACCATAAATATCTAATTTCAACATTTTCAAATCTAGACATACAGCATTGCTACTCTCCTAGTTTTTGATAATTCTCTCATTCAATTATCATTTTTTCTGCCAGCCTAAAATCAGCTTTCTCTTTCTCACTCTCTTTTTCTCTCATCACAGATTATTGTCTATCTCAGTTTGCACTTCTTTTACAAACAAAATTTTCTCATTTTTTTCTGAAAATATAAAATAGGTAACTTCAAATGTACTTATCTTTACCATTGCAACAATTATTTCAGAATATGCATCTTGCATGCTATTATCTGTACTCTATTTTAAGTATGCTTTTATAGGTCCTAGGTTTTTTTCTTCTTCAGCCCTTTTATCCTTTCAGAATGAAAGGATATTTTATAAGGGTATTTTATTTAAAGCACTGTGTGAAATCTCTGAATTATCACTAGATCCCCTTTTCATCTTAATTCATCTATTCACATTGTTAATATCTGGATAAAATGCTTCAATATTTTTGAATAGGTAACACCATTTCCTCTTTTATGCACTAAATAAAACTTTTATACACTAAATAAAAGCCCAATTTGTATGACTGTTCAGTTTATTCAAGGCCTGACATAAAAGAGGAGTTCAAAATCTGTGTTCAATGAAAAATAATCTCATACAGAGGAATGCATGAGATTTCCAAGGGTAAAAGCAGGAATAATCCCAGAAAATCCTATTTGATGTTTGGCCTGATTCTTTTATGAAGATCTTTTGTTGATTTTTATAAGTTAATTTTCATTGCGTGTGGCTCAACACATTCATTCTGGGCACCATCTTGAAAAGAGATTTTAGAAATCTACACCCCGTTGTAGGAAAATGAGCTGAGAGCAATATTTTGTTTTTTCTCCTGGACAACTCTATTTCTTATATCTTTTCTTACAAACATTTCACATTATATGTGTTTTCAGATTTGGTTGGTAGAGTTATAAACATCCTTATGATGGTTAACTTCATGTGTTAACTTGGCTAGGCCACAGTGCCCAGTTGTTTGATGAAACACCTGTGTAGATGATGCTATGAAGGTATTTTTCTTATGTGATTAACATTGAAATCAGCACACTTCAAGTAAAGCAGGTTACCCTCTATAGTGTAGGTAGAGTTCATCCAATCAGTTGAAGAGCTTAAGAGTAAAGACAGGTTTTCTGAAGAAGGAATTATCCTCAAAACTGTAACACAGATATCTTACCTGAGTTTCTAGCTTGTTTTCACGTGGAATTCAGAGTCAAGACTGAAATGTCAACTTTTATAGAATTTCCAGTTTGCTAGCCTGGTCTACAAATACCCCAACTCTCACAACCTCATGAGCCAAGCCAATTCCTTAAAAAGAAATATTTATCTCTAGCTCTAGCTCTATCTATAATTGGTTCTGTTTCTCTGAAGAACCATGACTAATATGGTCCTGGAATAAAAGAAGAAGTAAATATAGTTTAGTTCCTTTTTCAGAAAAGAGAAATAGTTACATCTCTAAGGTTTAGTGCAGATTACATAGTGAAAAGAAAACAGGCTTCTTAGGCAAAGGAAAGACTGCCCTCCTGGTTCCAATTCTAGGAAAACAACCAGGTCGTGCCTTAGAGAAAAGAAGTTATAGACCTTAACAGGTAAATTCTAGCTGCTAAGACAGCAAGGGCATTCTAGACCTTAGCCGATGGATTCCTTGGAAAGAAATATTTGTTCTAAGAACTCAAATATATCAGAATTAATTGAAACAGCCAAATTTTATTGACAGTTCATAGTCTAAGAGATTGTCAGAAGACTCTGAGACTTACTCAAGGATTCCCCAGATTCCCTGGTAAGAAGGCCAGGCTAAAGTGGAGCTGGATTGAGCCAAGACAAGCAAAAACTGCTTTTCCGCTATTCAGAGAATTCAAGTATTTTAAACCAAGGTAGCCTAAAACATCCCAGTAAGGTGTTGTCAAACATAATTGTTACTACTCATGGCTAAAGCTTTAAAATTGAAGTGCATTTAAAAGAACATTCACACACGGTGGCAGAGTGAATTATTTATTTCTGTGCCTAAGCTAAGACTATTAGAAATACTAAATAAAACAAAATAGAAGGGATACAAACACTTCCTTAAGTTGAGGACACTGAAATATCGACATTATATATGTATATGTTTTAAAGTGGTACTCTCACAACATGTCCAGTAAAAGATACTTGTTTGAAAATCACCAAAATCTTCCTCCAACATGACTCTCTTCTCTTCAAGTTTTAAAATACTATTAATCAGTAGCATTCCTTAAAAGAAAAAAAAAATTCTGCAGTCTGCAGATTAAGGAGGTACTGCAGTTAAAATCTCTAAGACATAGAAAAAAGCTGTCTTCGCAGTAGTAAACCCAAGCTGAATGTTAAATATATATATGAAGGACTCCCTAGGGCAGATGAGCTTTTTAATCACAGTGTTTGACTTTCCATATCTGATTTGTTGCCCCTTCTGTGGCAGGAGGATGGACTTGGTAGCACATTTTTCTCAAATTTCTTGATAAGCACTACTATCAACCTGACAGCCTGGACTGATTAAATATCCCTATTCACATGAAGATATAACCACTGCCTTTAAGAACCTCTAGGCTAAAATTAAATGTAAATTAACAAGGGCCTTCTTCAGCTTCTTTCCTCTCAGGCAATTATTACATACTATTCTGTGGGAAAAGAATGTACTTACAAATCGACTTATTTGTTTTTATTTTATCAATTCAGTAGAGGTCGGATAAGATCCAGCCAAGGGAAAAATAGTAAAATAGCATAGTTAAAGCAAGATAAAATCAAATTTAGAAAAAGGAATGTATTAAATAGAGAATCCAATAGATATGTAAGTTGAAACAGGAAGTTCAGAGTTTAAGGAAATATGAAAAAAGCAAGCATGTCTCCTATGACTAGTTTAGCAAATACTAAATGATTACAGAAGGTGGAATACAAAACAGAAAATCCAGGATACAGCCCTGGGCACAAAAATATCAAGCAGCTATTATGGACAATGTGGGGTTAAATAAAGACAAACAGTTGACACAATAAAAATGTGCGTTACTTTGACGGGGAGTTTTGATCATCAAAGGAGAAAATGGAGCTTTATAGGTTTGTGAGCAATTTGAAGGTTCTGTGAGCTAGGGCTCTTGGGAACCATCAGTTTAGAGTCAAAGTTATTCCGAGGCCCCAGGAGACCTGAATTCAGCGGGAGAGGAAAACTGGTACAGCTGTGTCAAATTGGTTATTCAGAAAGAAGAATGGAGTGTAGAATCAGGCCATTGACAAGATCTTTTCCTACAGTCTTTCTTCTGCTATTATGTTACTGATATAATCTTGAGTTTTCACGCATGTAGATGACACTGACTATGATTCCATATTAACACTGTCTGACAATCTTAGTGCATTTTGGTAATCAGTTTGCTCTCCCAAGCACTGGAAAGTATACTTCTTTTTCCATTCTTCTCAAACTTCCAGACTTATCTCCTCACTTTTCCACATCTAATTTTCAGAGTAATAGAAATTATCCCACCTACATCTTCCCAACAAAAAAAACTACAAACTTCTCTTTTCTTTCCCTCCCATAAAAGGTGGTTTGTTTCACCATTCTCTGGAGTCATTCATGGTATTGAAAGCAGGAAAGGTCACACGGCCTTAAACCAACTCCACAAGGAAGTCCAGAGTTTAAATTACATTTCAGAGTTGGTCCCACTTTGGTTATGTACTTTCACTCTGGACAGCCATCGGCTATGGTATGCCTAGATCTCTCCACCAGGAAGTGGAACAGTCCTCTAAAAAGTCTCAGAGGTGAGCCCATAGAAGCCAAACATGCATAAGCCCAGGGCTGGGCACACAAAATGGTAAATGAAACTGAGGTATCTAGGCATAGCAAAAGAGGTGTCTGCTCTAACGTGAGGAATATCTAATTAGAAAACTGAAGGCAGGTATAAGTGGCATTTACAATAGCCTACCAGTTATAAATTATCAGTAGATAACCTAACGGAAATGCAAAATACCTTTTTAGAAACTCAATCAGAGTAAGCAAAGAAAACCTTGGAGAGGTAAATGATGTTAATGGATTAGAAATGCTAGCAATGTTACACTGGAAACGTGTCATTTTCCCAAAACTGATCTATAAATTCAATAAAATTCTGATTAAAATTACAGTAGGATTGGGGGCATAAAAACTCACAAAATTAGTCTAAACTTTACACAAAAGAATATAATAATATAAATAAATAATACAATTCTGGGCCTCCCTAGTGGTGCAGTGGTTAAGAATCCGCCTGCCAGGGCTTCCCTGGTGGCGCAGTGGTTGAGAGTCCACCTGCCGATGCAGCGGACACGGCTTCGTGCCCCGGTCCAGGAAGATCCCACATGCCGCGGAGCGGCTAGTCCCGTGAGCCATGGCCGCTGAGCCTGCGCATCCGGAGCCTGTGCTCCGCAACGGGCGAGGCCACAACAGTGAGACGCACGCGTACCACAAAAAAAAAAAAAAAAAAAAGAATCTGCCTGGTCCGGGAAGATCCCACATGCTGCGGAGCAACTAAGCCCGTGCACTACAACTACTGAGCCTGCACTCTAGAGCCCATGAGCCACAACTATGGAGCCTGCGTGCTGCAACTAATGAAGCCTGCGTGCCTAGAGCCTGTGCTCCACAACAAGAGAAGACACCGCAATGGGAAGCCCGTGCACCGCAATGAAGAGTAGCCCCCACTTGTCCCAACTATAGAAAGCCTGTGCGCAGCAACACAGACCCAGTGCAGCCAAAAATAAATAAAAATAAATAAATAAACAAAATTTTAAAAGTAAATAAATAAGACAATTCTGAGAAGGAAGACCAAAAAGGAAGAGTTTCCTACCAAATTCAAACACATTTTACACAATAATAATTAAATCAGTGTGATATTGGTCTAGAAAGACAAAAGGATCAAATCTTGACCAGAGATTGTCTTTAGCATGATTTATCTATGGAGTGTGTGAGATATTAGAGAAAGTCCTGGACGTATAATATTGAGGACAAGAATTAGAAAAAGGGTGGAATGAAAAGGTATAAGATAAACTAGGTAGAACAATAATGTTACCAGTTATTCATAAAATGGGATCTTATTTGCCCATAAAAAGAAATGAAGTATTGATTTAATCTACAACATGAGTGAACTTTGAAAACATTGTGCTGAATGAAAGAATCCAGATACAAAAGGCCTCATATTGTACGATTCCATTTAATATAAAATGTCCATAGTAGGCAAATCTATAGAGGCAGAAAGTAGATTAATAGTTGCTAGGGCTGGGAGGAGGAAGAAATGGGGAGTGACTGCAAATAAGTATAGGGCTTTTGGGGGTGGGTGATGAAATGTTTTGAAATTAGATTGTGGTGACTGATGCATAACCTTGTGAATCTACTAAAAACCACTGAATTGTATACTGTAAAAGGGTGAGCTTTATGGTATATGAATTATATCTCGATAAAACTGTCAGTACAAATATTTATATTTTGAACTCTTCCTGTAATATCTCCTAGAGTAAAAAAATAAATTTTTAAATAATAGGGCATCAGAGGAATTTATCATGGATTTCAAAGGGACACAACATGTTTCCTATGGAGAAAAGAACGGGTAAAAATTAAGAACTGTGGATTATGATACAGAGAGTACTTTCCCTCACTTTTCTTCGTTTTCCAAACACACTTCAATACTGTAGTACCAATAAAAAGTATATATATTTTTCTATATATTTTTCTAACACTGATGAATCTTAACTGAAATAAACAGACTTTGATTTTTTTTCTTAAATTGTTGGACATCAATTTCATCTATTGATGTATTTCTATTATGAAATACAGATTCTTATACCAATTGTCTTTCAAAAATTTATTTATTGTTCATAATGTATAATTAATTCATTCTCATTTTATATATCCTGGAGGAGGAAATGGGAGCATGTTATTTTCAGAGAGCGATTACAAACTGATCCTTAGAACACTCTTCAATTTAACTAGTTTGATTTAAACAACTATCTGAAAATCCCCCAAAGCAGCCTTTTCTCAGGTACCTTTTTTGTGGCTCTAAACTCAGGCCATTGATCTGACTCCCAGTTGCTGTTTTTCATAACATAGTTAGAGTGAATTCACCAGATGCTTTTGGGTATAATTTGAAGACTATGACTGACATTTTAATAACTATTGTACTTACATCAATAAATGTTATTTAGCACATTTTCTAGGGCAATATTAAAGTTAAAAATGCATTTAGTTGGCTTGGTTATTCAATCTGAAAATGGCTTCAAAATGAGAGAAGCCAGAATATTTATTGTAACATATTCAATGTCCTATAATTTTTTAAATGCCGAGTAATGAAATTTAGAGTCTAGGAAATTGTACTCATAGTGAAAACCATATACATACAAGCATAACCTACATTTTACACAGGTACATGCACATACATTCCATCTTTTACACTATTACCTATAACAAGCAATTCTTCATTTCATTGGATTTCAAAAAGAGAACATAAATAGCTGCTCTCAGAAAATATATCATAAAATAACCCACTTTTATATATGATTCTATTATTTGGAATAACTTATAAAAGGGAAATACAGCAATTGTTGCTATGTAATTTGGGTCAAGTGTCCTAGTTGCTCACAGCCGGTACATAGTTATAGTCATCATCTCTGAAACTCTTTCAATCTATAGTAGTCAGAATTTTTGAAATTACATGTATGGAAGGAAACAAGAAGGGATATGGATGCTTCTCAGGCAAGTGGTGGCATAGTATGGACATCTGTTGGAGTTTGCCAAGAATCTCTTCACCCTTTGTTCACACATACGTTGGCACAAGAGAGTAACGTACTCTAGCCATTTTAATCAGAAAGGAATTTGGATGCTTACAAGTTAATGAATTTACTAAAGTGGATCCTAGGTTGGGCCTCCCAGAGTGACTCGCAGAAAAATACAGAATTAAGAACTAAACCAGATACTCTCTCCGAGGCCACTACTGGATCTATATTAGAAGAAAGATGGCAGGACAACTGCTTCTGAGGAAGCTGCAGAGTGGATAGTGGAAAGATGCTTCAGAGTAAAAAAAAGGTCTCACATTTTCATGACATTGACAGCAGAAACATCCCTAAATTGCAAGAAGTTGGCTTCCTTCTTATTTAATCCTTACTTTGGTGAATCTCATGTGAGAATCTAATTTATACCCAATACCCTCACTGTAGTGGACTCTTGGAGATGTAATTTTAGTTTTTCAACTTCGACAAATAGGAAACTGGAGTGAAGTTTGAGGGAACCAATCCAGAGTATCAATTTTACTCTCCTTTGGGAACAAGAACCTCTCTTCCTGAGCCATCTAGTCCATTACATTTTAGTGTGTTTAGCTCCCCACCATCACCCTGGTAGGTATATACCAAGCATGTCCAATCAATGGATCTAATCACTCTGTCATGCTTGTCACAGCTGTAGACAGTTTTCTAACAAAGTAATGGAGGGGAGGCTATCAATCCACTCTAATTCCTAAATTACTGGTATATAAATAACGGGCTGCTAGTGGTCATTATGTGTCCATATATGGACTTATCTCTCACAGAAACAGAAAAATGGAGACCAGATTACCTCATTTGAGTCTCTTAATTCATCTCTACTCTGCTCCAATGACATATGGCTAGTTCTCTGCATATCATACAATTTTTATTATAATATATTTCAATACCTGAAATGACAAATGCTCACTATTTTCCCTTTGTATGAATTACTTGCTAAGTCTTAGATTTTTATGTTTCCATATGAAAACTGATTCCAAATCAAAAAGTGCTGGAATTTTAATTAGAATTACAGAAAATGAATATATTATTTCTTGGAAAATTGGCTTTTTATCCAGAATTCCTCTTCAGGAATATTACAAGCCTTTCCATTGTTCAGCAATTGCTTTAAGTCTTTCAACAAAATTTTCTTCATTTACGTTTAAATATTATTGTTAAACTTATTCTTAAGAATGATAAATTTATATCTAATCTGAATGGAACATTAATAATTAATTTTTGCAGAGTTGGTCTGCAAAAATTTTAGTCTTTTGAAAACTAACTTTTCTGTTACTGCTGACCATCTCTACTGTTAATTTGTTTTCTAGATCTTTTCGTTTTAATTTTCTTTTTATTACTTCCTTCCTCTTATTTTAGTTTACTCTGTGCTTACTTAGTTTTTTGACTATCTAGCTCATTAATTTTACATTCTTTTAAAACTATATTTAAAATATACATGTCTCTGTAATCACTTTAGTCATTTTCCAAAAATTTTTGTTTTGATTTTCAATATATAAACTCCAATTATTTTAAAATTTCCATTATTGTTTCCTCTTAATCATGAATTTAGAACTGAATTTATATAATTCTAAATGATTAATTCATCTACTATATTGTAATTGAGTTCTGATTTTATGAACTAATGGGGAAGAGTATGTGACCTGTAAGATAGAAATTCTTTTGAATTTGTTGAGACTTCCTTTTCTGGCCTGGGACATGTTCAGCTACAAATGAATACACCTCTGTTTTGAGTACAGGATTTTATACGTGTCAATTATATCATATTCTGTTGTTTAAATATTCCATTTCATACCATTTCTTGATTTGTCTGTTTCTGACAGAGATCTAATAAAATACAAAGCATATGACTTTTTCTAATTCTCTTTGTATCCGTCACATCCTTTGCTCTATACATGTTGATGCTCTATCGTTAGGTGAATATAGTTTCATGAATACAGACTCATGATTTGCATGCCTTCTTGGTTGATTTTATGTTTTTTCTTTACAAACTTACAAATAATACCTATTGTTTTCATTTCTCTCTTCTCTATAGATATCCAGTGTAATGTAGTTAATATTTTTAATTGGACATGTATACATCATTTAAAAATATATAATGATTTGTATGGGTGTATGTGTGTGAGTGTGTGAACTTCAGTGTGTATATTTAATTACATAATTCAATGTCCTATATAACTCATTTTGTATTCTCTTATCATTTAGTGCAGTGTTTGAAAATCAATCCATTTATGTGCATGTATCTCTAGTTTATCGCTCTAAAAAGGCATAGTAATACATGGTATGCTTCCATCACATTTATCCATTCCCTAATGATGGACATTTAAATTGATTCCATCTCCCTGTTACCATAAACAATAGAGGGATAAGCATTCTCATACATTTTGCCATTCATGCTCAGTGTTTCACAGACTCCCCTTGCTCTAGCCATATTTAAAATTCTGATTATTATCATGAAGGCATTCATTCTTCTAGTTAATCTACTATTCTCACTTTGAAGACTATCACCAGTCATTCTAATATCCTCCAATAGTTTTCACCAGTAGTAGTAGTTCCAATGTGCTAAGAGATGACAAATCTCTGTGCCCAAAAGACATATCCCCAGATCCTCACTTAGATATGCCCACACTCTCCAAAGCTGAACTTCTGATTTGCCTCCTAAAAAGTAATTCCCCTATTTTTTATTTTTCCTATGTTGTTAGTGGCAGCAGGATCTGTTACCCAAGCCAGAATCTAGGAAATCTTCCTTTACTCCTCTCCCTTCCTCATCTCCAACATCCAATAAAAAGTTGAATCCAATAGATTCCACTCCTGAACACCTGTACAACTGCCTTCATTTCCACTGCAGCTACTCTGGTTTAAAACACTATCACCTCTCATCTGGATCACTGTACTGCTGGGTAGCTTTCCATATTGCCTCCTTGTCTTCTCTCTTGCTTGCTTTTAATCCATTCTTTGCACTGCATTCAGATATCCAAAATGTAAATCCAGTCAGTTAACTGTTTAAGACTCTGCTTCCCACTGTCTTAAAAGAAAATCCAAACATCTTAACATGAACCACAAGGTCCTTTCCAACAGAATTCCCAGCTGCCTTCATAGACTCCCTTCCGCAGCTTTTCCCTTCTACCTAGAATTTCCAGTTATATTGGAATTTCAGTCCATCGACTCTATTACAGTCTCACTGGTTAGACCTAACAATCTAGTTCCCCGATCTCTAGTAAAATTCTTCCCAATTTATCTTGATAAGTTCTACCCAGTCCTTCAGGTCTTGAGTAGGCCTCAAGGATTTTTTTTTAATCAGATATTTTTAGCTAATGCAGTCAAAATTATGTATGCCTCACGTTAAACCCTGTCAGAGTACTTTGTGTTTTTCTACACAGTTTTTGTCAGTTTTTGAAACCGAGACACTTATTTCTGAGATGATTCATTTAATATCTATTTCATCTCCTCTCCTGACCTGAGAAAAGCTGTAACTTTCTGCTGATCTACTACATTATCTGGCACATGATAGGAGATCAAATATTAACTGAGTACCTATTGGGTTCCAGACACCATTCTTGGCACCAGAGATATAATAGTGAACTAAACAGACAAGAATGTATGCTCGCCAGGGAGAGATAAACAGTAAGTACAATAAATTTCAAAAGGAGCATAGGGCTTTTAGAGCATGGTCTCTGGAGGCATACTGCATAGATTCAAATCATAGTTCAATCACTACCTAGCTCTGTGATTTCTGATTTAGTTAACTCTCTGTACTTATTTCCTTATTTATTAAACAGTAACAATAATACCTACTTTGATATGTTTGATATGAAAATTAAATGAGCTAATATTTGTAAGGAACTGAAAACAGTACCCAGCATGTCGTAAAGCGTAAGTGTTAAATATGTGCTTTATGTGTTATGCTGAAAAGAAGTATATTTTATGATTTAAAAATCAGGGTAAAGGAGACTTGGAATAGAAAATGAGGAAGGCAAGTAACCATTTCCAAATGGTGCTCAGATACACCTAGTGAAAAGGCAACATTTGAGCAACAAATTAAATAAGGTTCAAAATACATATTTTTAAATAAAGGGTGATTTATAGCATTTTTAAGAGTTTGGGTAGGTTGATGAAAACAGTGAGCTAGTAGCAAAAATTAATAAATGTATGGGACTTGGTAGCTGGTAAATGAAAACAACAGGTAATCTTAATGGAAAAAGAGTAAGATTCTGCAATAAATATAAAGTATAATGCTTCCTTCCTCCCCACTCTGCCAACTGACCCAATAGGACACAGTGCATGAGAAGAAGAAAAACACCCCAGGATGAGGGGGTTGTAATCCGTCCAGTACTCTCACAAAGGGAGAAACTAGCTTTAGTTAAGATATTCTGAGAGAAAAGGTGACCTGGTCAGGAGAGCTGCTAAGACAATATTCCCTTTTTTCCTAATGCTACATGTTTTTTATTATTATTATTTGTGGAAAATAAAAGCATGTGCCTTCCTTGATATTCCTGCTATAAAATTGCTATTTAAGTTTATATTTAATTTAGATTACATAAATTAATTATTAATCACTATTTTACATTTTTCCTATGGGGGTTGGTACCTTAAAAGAAGTATAATGATGATGATGATTATGGTAATGATGGAAATGATAAAAGGGAAAATACGAAGGAAGATATAGACTTTACAGAGAAGAAGAAAGAGGAGAGGGAGGAGAAATCAGCTTGAGAATCCCAGGTGCCATTGAATTCCTTGCCAATATGTTGCTGTTTTTCTTTGTCAAATGTTACACTAGTGAATCCTCAGAAACCGTCTCTGTAAATCACTGTATACTATACAACTTGATGTGGAAGAATAGGCAATTTCTGTTCTCCAGTGGTTGTTTGAAAGATGCTACAGGTATTAAAACTTATATTACCTTTCATCTCATTGGGCAAAAACCATGTCTTTTCTATTGTCTATTCAGTACTGAGTGATAAAAAATAGTCTTACAATATGTGAAGAATAGATTCTTCTCAGTTCAAATCCTTTGCTCATTAAACGAGCCTTTCTGGCACAATTCTTTTCAATAAACATTTAATAAAATATATCTAGTTTTATAAAAATTATTGACACCTTTTATTGTCTAAAAATTATTAGACAATAGAATCAAAGTCTTTCTCAAACGTTTTATTTACTACATGTAGAAGACTTACAGGTAGAAAGTAATGGGCTAGACAATTTATTTTTTATAATCCATGTGAAAAAATAAATTCAGAAAGCAAAAATTAAAATTTGAAATCTCACCAGTCATTGCAAAAATAACAAACCACCTCCATTTAACCCCCTGTACTTTTTTGAAATCATATTTTAAATGCAACTCACCAGTCCAGGCTAAAAGGAAAAGTGGTTTTTAAATGCTATTTTTAACTCCTCAGAGATTACTTTTCAGAAAGAATATTAATGTTTTGTCAAGAATAAGTGAAAGAAATATTTCATTCCCTTGGAATGGCATTATTTTGAAAATCTGCAAAAATAAAGTCTAATTCCATAAAGAAAGAAGCATGCAGGTTTGTTGAGACAGCAAATAATGAGAAATCTTCTGAGGCCTATGAAGATAATGTACTAAGGATAGAGAGGAAATACTTCTCTTTCTCCTTTTTCTCCCTCCAGCAGTTTTTCTGACTACTTCAAATGGCATCTTGAGGTTGAGAGATATAAATTTTGTAAAACATGTCTTTTCATATAATTAATTTTTAATATAGTAAACATTGTTTTTACTTTTCTCTTGCTTTGGATAACCTAAAAGATACATGAGGGAATTCCCTGGTGGTCCAGTGGTTAGGACTTGACGCTTTCACTGTCATGGGCCTGGGTTCAATCCGTGGTTGGGGAACTAAGATCCCACAAGCCGTGCAGTGCAGCCCAAAAAAAAAAAAAAAAAAGATACATGAACTTAACTTCCTATATGGCATACACTTCAAGAAGAACTCCTTTTTTACCTGGAAATATCTTGATATTATAATTATCAGGGGGAAAAATCCTATTACAGGCATTATGTAGGAAACAAATAATTTTCCCCCTTTAATGCAAGACTTGGATATCTGATGACTATATTGTCAAGATGTTAAAGTCTACCAAGACTAATTAGTTTGAAACTTAGGAGATGGTTAGGACATGATTCATCCTCAAATGATAAGACTATCTGCACAGAAGTCACTACCAGCAAATCTGTCCTTCAGACATGCTCCTTAGTACCATATTTCTCTGAAGTCTCCCACATTTATGAAGTGGACTGGCCACACGGACCCCTAAGGACAGCATTTGGCCCTTTTAGCTTTAGGCCTGAATTAGAGTCAAGCCAATCAATCTTCGTGAAATGGGAAAATGACACTTGTCAAAGTATATGAATTTATTAAAGAATTTCATAGATGAAGGAAATGTTGAGTTTATAGCTGTTAGAATAGAAATATTAACAAAAACAATATGGTGATCTCCATATTTTCAAATGCTTTCCTTCTGAAAAAAGACACAAGATCTACAAAATTTATGACTTTTCATACATTGTTGAGCCCACATAAAAAGTAGGAGAGGGCTTCCCTGGTGGCACAGTGGTTGGGAGTCCGTCTGCCAAGGCAGGGGACACGGGTTCGGCCCCTGGTCGGGGAGGATCCCACATGCTGCGGACCAGCTGGGCCTGTGCGCCACAGCTACTGAAGCCCGCATGCCTGGAGCCTGTGCTCTGCAGCGAGAGGAGCCACAGCGATGAGAAGCCCGTGCACTGCAGCGGACAGCGGCCCCCGCTCGCCGCAGCTGGAGAGAGCCCGTGCGCAGCAGGGAAGACCCAACGCAGCCAAAAATAAATAATAAATAAATTTATATAAAAAAAAAAAAGTAGGAGAATTCCATGAAGGCCAAAGTACAAATAGCTATCTGAATATAAGGGGCAAGTGAACATGAAGTCATAGTTGTTCTGGGGAAAATGCCAATAATAGGACCCCAGGGCTTAGCTGGTTAACAATCAAAAATAGGGGAATAAGAGAATAAGATGAGAGCTATGCAAAATGGAAAGCTAAATATGTGACTCTATCATAAAGCCAGAAATCTCTGTGTGAAGACAGCATTGTTATTGAAAAGGCAGGCTGGGAAAAGTCAATCAGTTAGAAAAGGAACTCATAAGGGAAGCCGATTTTTTTCGGTCAGCTGAAGGTGGAAAAAAGATAATGATAGTAGGAATACTTTCCACAGAGAATGTGTAGCCAGAGAACTACTCTCATGAGAGTCTGGGCTTGAATTTACACGGACAATTACCATGAGAAACCATGAAAAAATTATACAAAATTACTAGAGAATTAAAATAGAACAAAAAAATTTCCAGACAAATGAGAGACAGGGTTGACAACATTTCATGAAAACATAAGAAATGGGAAAGATTTTTTTAATTATTTAAAAATTGGAACAAATGAAATATACAAAATAAGATGGGAGGGGAAAGTCCTAACATATCAGTAATCATAATAGATAAAGAGGAATAAACTTATCAGTTAAAAGGTCAAAATTATTGTCAGATCTGAGATATGATTTTATCCCACTTATAAGCTGTTAAGTTAGCCTGTTACTCTTTTGTGGGTGCTGGCAGAAGACCTGGCATTACTGAGTCAGAAACAGAGGACTTATCAAACACTGCACATCCAAAAGTATGTGTCACTATGTTTGTGTCAATTTCCCTTGCTCCCAAAGGAGCAACATGATATGAACCAGATGAATGCTGTGCAAGACTACTCTTTGTACCAAGGGAGATATTACCGCATTTTTCAAGGTTGTTTCCCACAAACCCTGAGAAATGGCCCAGATACAGAGTAATCAGGGCCTTGCATTCTTGGCACCTGGACAAGAATATGCAGGGATGCTCAGGGTCCCTGGTGGGTTGCATCTCCCAACAGTCCATCCCTTGTTCCTAAACGTTCTTGACTGTACTCAAATTTCCACATGAGTATGACACTCTGATTAATCTTACCGGCAAAGGACAGGACCAAATTTATTCAATTTTTATCAAATATTAATTTAAGGCTGCCAGAATCCAGGGGTCAGGAGGAGGCCAATCCACCTTAGTGACTTAAAGTAGACCTCCTATAGTCACACACTCAACCAACTGTGAATAAGCCCTAGAAGGGACCAGTAGGTCTTATCTCAAACAGCTGAAATGTAGTCTAAGTCCAGCCCTTTATCTATTTCACTTCACAGTGAAAAGGAACATTCTGATCTCTGGTGTTATTGCCAATAATTATAGGGAACCACATATGGACCAAAAAGCAACCCCACCTCTAATGAAAAGATATTTCCATAGCTCAATCCCTTCTACCTACAAACATACCCTGAAGGAGCACAGGTCATTCCAGTTCAGGGTTTATGGTTAAACTTGACTTGGGTCACAATTACATTGATTTGGTTAAGCTACATGGGCCATGGCACTGAATGGTTGCAGCCTTTCTTGCCATCGTGACACAACCCAAAGCCACTCAGGTATCAGAAAAAGCATATATTTGTATCCACTGAACTGAAACAAAATTATGCCAGCTGTGTGTTTGCACATGTACAGTGTGGCAGGGGTGGTGAGGACTCCATATTCAGAAACTACCACTGATAGCATGTGATACATCAGAATATTCCAGGAGTGGTCATATCTACATGACTTTTTTCTGTTTTTATAGCACATGAACGGAGATGACAAACCCAGCAGCAGGTCAGTTACAGCTGCTGTTAAATGATTGCTTTATCATGCTGTGTTTTGGGATCTAGAAGACAAAGAACATTAATTGTTTCCCACTTCCTGAACCTCAGTATCTAATGTGTTTCCTTCTCAGGCACTGGGATTGTTCCTCTCACTTCATGGCTGTGAAATAATAAGTGCCTCATCCTAGTAGCTTTATCTCCAAATTTTCTCAAATCATCTACTGGCACCTAGACCTCTCATCTGGAGGGAGGCAGGTGTTCAAGTACAAGAGGCACAAGGGCATTTGTATAAAATTTACAGAGATGCATTATGTAACCTACCTTGGCCCACTTGAGTCATTATGCAGCACTGGGGCAGTGTACTGAACCAAGTTGTAATTATCTTTATAATCTAGAATTATGTCAATCCAACAAGAGAATACAGGTGGCTAAACCAGAATTAGGTTTGTATCCATTAGCCTCCCTTTTAACTGGGCTGCCACCAAGAGGGTATACAAACCAAGTTGACCTGGACTTGCTGTCAGGAGAGAGATGTACCATGCCTAGGAATGGTCAAGGTGCCAGGCAAAATTTTCCAAATAAGTCTACATAATTCCCCACCCCTTTCACCTTGATCATTAACCAGGAGGTGATGAATAATAAAAGATGAACCTTGTCTAGGGATGGCTGCATTCAGTGATCAAACTGCCTTATTAAGGCTACGGACCATAAAGAGGGAGGGAGGGAGAGCCAGAAATCCTTTTGAATTGAATTCTAGGGCTAACTTTGATAGTTAATTCTAGGGCTCAAAAATGCCACATGTCTGCAGCTGATAGAGAATATGAATGTCCCTCAAATACACTGACTATCAGCCCATTGTAGAGTAGCCTTTTCAACAAAAGGGATAGAAATATCAGACTATAAGTGGTCCAGAAAGCTGAAAACATGGCACATTTTAGTTTGATGAGCCATAATGGTGTGACCAGAGAAGGCTCATAAGATACAAATAACAACATCATAACCTACCAATGTGTCAACAGCAGTGAGTCACCACTGGTAGTCTGAGCAAGGGTCAAAGGTCCAATGCAGTCAATTTTCCAGGATTAGGTAGAGTCAATGTCTCATGCAATTCAGCCTTCTTCACTGCAAGACAAAGGGGCCAACTTCTAGCAGATGTTACAACTCTAATATGCAGTGTAGCTTCTTAATCAGAAGTACATAGTCCTTTATTGTATGGCCAGTCTATGATGATAGATGTGTTGCCATGCCTGCTGCAGTAATAAATCCAAGTGACAATGGTGATTCTGGACAGTGTAGGCGTGATTACCAGTTTATTCCAGTAAGACTTAGAGAACAGGCTCTTACTATGGGCATTGACATGAGTGACTCAGACTGTTTGACTGCAGTTAGAATGTGTTTCTACAGTTCACAAGTTCCAAAGGGGATCTTCAGTCTGGTGGTCTGTAATCTCTCAAGGCAGTGGCAGACCAGATGACTGGGCCATTGAGTACAAGTTAACCCACTTCAAAAAATGGAGGTGTCAGCCCAGAGAGTCACAAAGCCTCCATGGATTAGGCTTTCAGTTTAAAAAAGCACTTAATAGCAAATTATTAGCTGCATTAAAAGGAAAAGAGGTATAACTGGTGGCTCTGTTAGAAGGTATTTCTATTGTCTTTCCTCTCACAGCCAATGCAGCACTTCCCTGGCTTGATTATGTTGAGACTTAAACTTCGTTATTGGCCTCAGGGCCATGAGAATTGGTGGGGATAGATCCTGAGGAAGTCAGTGTTGCCTTGCCAGGAGTCCTCAGCAAGAATAAAGGAGAGAGAAATGCTTTCCTTATCACGGACAAGTGAGTTAGCTACAGTTATAGAAGGGAGGGTCTGTCTAATGTACCTACAACAAATATTCAGAGAAACCTTGCTTCTACTAGTAATCCTCCTAGCTGGTTTTACTCCACTCTCTATAATGTTACTCAATTTTATTAGCCTTTGGTTTATCATTCCAGTGTTTTTTTTTTAATTAAGCAAGCATGTGCATAGTCTTATTAGATATTTTTGTTTTCTCTACTGTTCTCCACTTAAAACAATATTCTGGAGAGCTTTCTTATTTTTTAAACTTCTATAATCATAGTTATTTTTTCACAATGCGTGAGACTTCATTATTATTCACACATATCCCCTTCAGGTGACAGTATTTTTCAAATTTTTAGCTGTTACAAATAATGCGTGGGGAATATTCTTGCACATATGTTGTTCTGCATTTATAGAGTCGTATCTTCAGGGTAGGTTCCTGAGGTTGGGGTGCTGGCTAAAAATTAAATGTATAGGTAGCTTTGTTATTGCTAATTCCATCCACAGGGATGGTAATATTTTAACTCCCACTAGCATTGTGTGAAATTCTTACTTCTCCATAGCTTTCACACATAGAGCCTGCTGTCCAACTTCTGTATTATTGCCAATCTGATACTTGAATTTTAGTTTTAATTTGTATTTTGTTATTATAAGTTAGAGCAAATTTTCATGTTTCAGGGGTACTTGTATTTCTTTTCTGTGAACTGTCTGTTTATATCTATTGGCCAATATTTATTAAGCTTTGTATCTTTTTCCACTCAATTTTTAAATTATCTTTATATATAAGAAAGTTTTATTTTTTGTAATAAATATGCCAATGCATATGCAAATATATATGCATATATACCTAATTCTTACTTTTTCTTGCCTTTGTTATGGTAAATTTGTAATACAAATACATTTTATTTTATATTGTCAAATCTATCAATATTTTCCTTTACTACTTCTAGATTCTGAATCACAATAAGAAAGGTTTTTATCCATCCCAAGGTTATACAGAAATTCACCCATTTTTTTTCTAGTATTTATATGCTTTCTTTTTTCAGAGTTATATATCAGATTTATTTGATGCTTATCCTGCTATATGTTGAGGAATACAGCTTCGATGTTATGATTTTGAAATGGCTATCAAGAATTCCCAACATGATATATGACAATGTCCATCTCTTCCCCAGTGATTTAAGATGATTTCTTTATTATACAGTATAGTTTTATACCTACTTTGTCTTTGGGGGGATTTTTACTCTATTTTATTGGTTTGTCCATTCACATGCTAATACTATCCTCTTTTAATTATAGAGGCTGATTTAATTAATTATAATTGCTGATTTGATTAACCCCTCTTCCAACACTGCTGTCGAAAGAAATTTCATTACTAGTGATTATTCATTTTTCCATATGAACTTTAGAATCAGCTTACCTCTATACCAAAGAAAAGCTGATATTTTTATTGAGATTGCATTAAATCTTACTGACCTAAAGCAAACTAATGTGTCTGTGATGTTATATCATCTTATCCTTTCTTTTTGTTCAAGTCTACTTCTGTGTCCTTCAGGAGTGTTTTATAGTTTCCCTCATTCATGTTTTGTACCTTTCTTGATAAGTATATTCATAGGACTGATAGGGACAGAGTAAAGGGACAAAGTAGGTGATTAAATAGCTAATCCCACTAGAGGATTTTAAGTAAAGAAAAAGTATGGGAGACCCTTGCAAATTAATGATCACTCAGGAAAGTAGGTTTCCTTAGCCACAAAACCAAGCAGGCTTGCAACAGAAGTACAAGACATGCAAAACCATGCAAAACCATGCAACAGAAGTACAAGACATGCCTCAAAACAATGGTGTCATGAGACCCACATCCTGCCCAGTGAGCTCAGTAAGTTAATGATTCCTAGGACATGCTCTTCTGCACACACTAAACACAAAAATATAAGGAAAAGGTGACATTAAACTAAAACCTGAGATGATTTACTGTATTTTAGTATACGTTACTGCCTTTATGCTCATTTCCATTGTGCCATGACAGTCCCAGTTTGACCATGTAGGGACAGGAAAACTCACCTGCCGGACAAAGGAGGAACTGATAGTGAAAGTTTGATGTCTACTCAAGAATGAGGAAGAAGGTGGTCTTCTTTCCCTCCCCACCTTTCCTTTGATTACAAAACTGCAGCCCACTAATTCTTGCAGGGCAGCACACCCTGGCCTGCCCACTTGTAAACCTCACAAGTGTCCTATTCTAATAAATCACTTCTCTTCTATCACTTTGCCTCTCGCTGAATTCTTTCTATCCTGAGACATAAAGAACTGGAGCTCCTCGGAGCCCCCCCAAGACACATTTCTGCAGTTTCACTACTACCTAGGGATATTACCTTTTGATTGTAATGGGTCCTTCCATAAATTATACCTTCTAATTGGGTATTATTTTTATATATGAGGACTATGTTAGTCAGGGTTCTCCAGAGAAAGAGAACGAACAGGATATGTGTACAGAGAGAGAGATTTTAAGGAACTGACATCCATGATTATGGAAGCTGACAAATCCAAAATATGCCAGATATACTGGAAGACTGAAGACCCCAGGAAGAGTTAATGTTGCAGCTTGAATGAGAAGGCAGTCTGCTGGCAGAATTCCCTCCTCCTCAGGGGAGGTCAGACTTTTTTCTATTGAGCCTTCAAATGATGGGGTGAGGCCCATCTACATTACCTTACGCAAAATCTACTGATTTGAATATTATCCTCATCTAAAAAATACCTTCACAAAAACATCTAGAATGATGTTAGACCAAATATCTGGGTAGCATGGCCTATCCAAGTTAACACATACAATTAACCACCACAAGGACCTTTGATTTTAAAATATTAGTTTTATATTTGTACTTACTCAATTTCCTCTCTCTCTCTCTCTCTCTCTCTCTCTACCACTCTCCTTTACTTTAATTCTCTGTAGTTTTCCAGATAAACTATCACATCATCTAAAAATAGAGATAGTTTTACCTTTTTTCCTAACTCTTATGCCTCTAATTGTTTCCTTTTATCGGATTTTATTTTTTAATATCCCTTTATCGGATTTTATTTTTTAATATCTTCAACACAATAGTAAAAACTGCAGCAATAATGAGCCTCATTTCCATTTTCTCTGAAGTTAACAGAAATTGGTCCAACATTTCTCATTATTTAAGTTACGGCTTATTCACATTTGGAGAGCACTGAATCAATTACTCTTCTTTGAGTACTTTTATTAGAAAAAGGTATTTAATTTTGTGTAGAAATTTTTGTGGAAGTGATATAATTTTTTCTCCTTATATCTACTTAAAACATTAATTATATTAATGGTTTTTATAATTTTGTTCCATCATTGGATTACTAAAATTAATCTTAGTCATTATTTATTAATTTTAATGTATTTTTTTCTCTAATAGCTAATATTATTTCAAGCATCAGTATTTGCATAAATAAGGATGGTCTGTAGCTATCCTTTATATGAAAGCATATTGGGATTTAATTATTAATGTTTTACCAGTACATCTGTTATGATCTATTTTAAATCAGAAACCATTTTATGTATTTCAAACAGAAGGAATTTGATGAATAATTAGATATACGATTTGGAAGGATTAGTGGAGCAAAGTTAACATTTTTAAACATTAGTCACTGCTGCAAACCAGTAAATAATAGTAATCCCAGGATCTTTGTGTCACACTCCTAACAGCTTTGTTGAAGTCAAATTGCCTGATACGGAATCCATGAGCATGCACGTCTAGGCCACTGCTGCTTTCGCTGGGAACTATACAGCCTGAGCAGGAAATAAAAAGCCAGCATTTCCAGGCTCCTGTTACTGTTTGCAGCTGTGTAAGCCACTCGAACCATCATGAACACTGTTGTTGTTGCTACTGTTCTTGAAGCCAGAAACACCATGAAAAAAGAAGAGGGATGACAGAATCACTTCTCCACTTCCCACTCCAACAAAATTTCCACTAGTGCACCCCACTTGTAGAACATAATTGGAGATCATTTGGCTTGGGCATTTGGGAACTGTGGTTTGCGAGGCCCCAGACCTTGCACTACAGAATAGATCAGGAAGAGCAGAAACAGAGCTGAAAACATGCAGAGAAAGAGCTGGGAAAGCTGACTGCAAGAAAGGAACTTGGAAGATTTCTTCTCCCCCACCCCACCCCCTCATTCACTAGGGAGGTTTAAGTAACACTGTTATCTGATCCTTGAAGCATCACCTAGGTCAAGTGCTTATTTGGGGGTGGCTCTTTAATAATATTCTCTATTGCTTGTATAAAAACTGAGTTGTTTAAAACTCCTTCCTGGAGGTTAGTTTTGGGAAATTATAGTTTTCCTAGAAAATTATACATTTCAAAATTTTTGGTATGAAATTTGGAAAGTGGCCTCATGATTTCTTAAAAATTTTCACTGTTTTGAGAGTTATTTTCTTCTTGCCATGTCTTATTTTAGGTATTTATTTTTTCAGTTTTTCTTTCCCTTCATTTGTTACTTATTAGATTGTCTATTTTGTTCATTTTTTTAAAACAACTTTGGTTTGCTTTACTATTTTTTTCTGTTTCTAGTTAATTGATTTTCAGATTTTTTGTTTTTTTTTTGGTTTTTTTACTATTTCCTTCATTTTACTGTCCTTTGGTTTCTTTGTTGATCTTTTCTTAATTTTATGAGTTGCATATTTAGTGCATTTACTTTCTTTCTTCTAGATCTTTCATAAAGATGCTGATGTAAAGAGTTTCTATAAAAGTTTTATTTTAGAAATTCTGTAATTTTGGTTTGTTATTTTTCCATGGACTCAAGAATTATTTTAAAAATAATTCTTATTTCCAATCAGGTATTCTTTTGTCATTTGTTTCTAGTTGTACTGCATTTTCATATTGGCAAATGGTATTTGCAAAATTTCTAATTTGTGGAATTTAATAATGATTTTCAGAGCAATCAGAAGAATGCCACTTTACATCCTGTTACCTTGGCTTTGGGAAGACACATAAGCAGAAACTGCTCATTTGCAAATCCTAAAGCCATAGGTATTAGTTTGCTAGGACTGTCATAACAAAATATCACAGACTAGTTGCTTAAACAGCAAATTAATTTTCTCACAATTCTGGTGGATAAAAGTCTGAGATCAAGGTGTCAGCAGGGTTGGTTTCTTCTCAGGCCTGTCTCCTTGGTTTGTAGATGGCACTTCATCTCTGTGTCACATTGTCTTCCCACTGTACATGGCTATGTCCAAATGTCCTTTTCTCATGTTGGACAACACTCATATTGGATTGGGGCTCAAAGTAATTGCTTTATTTTAACTTAACTCTTTAAAGATTGTATGTCTAAATACAGTCACTTTCCAAGGTACTAGGAGTTAGGACTTAGGAATTTGTCTTATGAATTTGGAGAGGACACAAGTTAGCCCATAGCACGCATTCTTTACATCATGGTGCTACACAGCATTCATGTATCATTCTTACTTCTAGGAGGTGTTGATCAGGAAAAACAAATTTAGAAATGTGAATTATCCAAATCAATTCTTTACTACTAATATAGATGAGCAATGAGGTCATCAGAAAAAGATAAGAAAAATTACCATATGAAAGAAGCTAAAATAAAGGAACATGAAACCTGACTGCAGGAGATAAAAGAATGATTCAACAAACTAGTGAGGATTAAAAAACACACAATTAGCAGATTTGGTGTGACTTATATTTATATTGCAACCAGAAAACAAACAGCATGACACTGGCTAATTAATCTGGATGATAAATTCATAGAAATTATCAATATGCTGTTTAAAAAGTCACAAGAAGAAAATGTGAGAAACAACAAAAACAAAAATACATAAAATAAAGAAGTCTAATATCCACAAAGTGTATATTTTTAAATGGAAAAAAGGAAACCATTAGAAATGTTCAAGAAATATAATTCTTCATATTGAAAAATGTTTTCTGAGTATTGAGCAGAATATATATATATACACATATATGCATATATATATAAAATTAAAAGAGACAGCCACATCATGAATTTTAAACAGCAAATAAAAATGAATAAATAAAAGTCTTGATCCTTAAAAATAAGAACCAGATAATCATCATATTTCTTATAAGTAATCAAGAAATTACTTATTTAAAAGCAAATGTTAAAAGCAAAGCAAATTCTTCATATTTTCAAGAAAAATGACTTTCAATTTAGAATTCTATATAAAACCAAACTACCAATCTAGTGTGAGGCAAAAATTTATATAGTTTTCAACAAGGAAAGATTCAGAAAATGTATTTGCCGAGCACTAAGTTAAAATATTGGTAACTTAATTTAAAACACACAAGCACAGGCAGTGGGACATATATATTATATTCTATAAAAGATATACAATTTAGGAAGCCAGTTTTTATTTATCAAGAGTTTATACCTAACCAAGATGTCCTTAACATTCCCTCAACTTGACTAAACTTTAGGCAGGTTTCTTCCTCACTAGAAGTCCCTGATGTCCCTTTTCTTAAAGTACTTGTTTTACAAAACTTACAATTATAAATTCTTTTTCTGCCCGTTTGAGATGTAAATCTTTGCCCAGACTCTTGTCAGTTTTACTACCCAGGAATTCTTTCTCAAGGACCTGGAATCCATCCCTTTGAAATGTAATCATCAAGCAAGATAGTGCCCCAAAGTCCAAGTCTTCTGGGGAGGATAGGAGCCTGACTTCAGTAAAGCTCCCATTAGCAAACACAGATGGCTTAATCACATTGACCAACCTCCCCATTAACTCCTCTAGCACTTTTCCACTAGATAGATCACACCAGGCATTAAAAACTCTCCCACCTTTTGTTGCAATGGAGTTCAATTTCTCTCTTCTATGGCAATAGTCCTGACCTCTATTGCAATAGTCTTCAATAAAATCTTCCTTGACTGTTTAACTCTGTCCAGTACAATTTTTCTTTGACAACCCCAGGCTTGGTTGTGTGGCATTTAATGAGAAATGCCACAACCAAGTCTGATTACTTCCAGTATTTTAGTTCTCCATATCTCAGTCAATATTAGAGGATTCTCTAATTATTATATTAAAAGTCAGAAACAGATTTTCTGGTGTGAATTTAGTTGTATTTCATTTATATAAAGTATGTTAACAAGGAATTTTCACAAGAGAACTAAACTAGAAATCAATAACAGAAAGAGAACTGGGAAATCCTTAAATACTTAGAGATTTAAAAAACACACTTTTAAATAACATATGAATCAAAGAAGAAATCTCAAGATAAATTTTAAAACATTTTAAATTGAATTAAAATAATAATACAAGTTACCAACATTTATGGGATACAGCAAAATCAGTGTTTAGATGTAAATTTATACCTTTAAATGCATCTATTAAAAATAAATAAAGATCTAAAAACAATATTCTAAGCTTCCACCTTAGAAAACTAGAAAAAAAAAGAGCAAATTAAATCCAAAGTAAGCAGAAGAAAAGAAATAATAAAAATTAGAGCAATTGATGATATTGAAAACAGAAAATAGAGAAAAGCAATAAAACTAAAAAACAGTGCTTTGAAGAGACCATAAAATGGTAAGCCTCTAGCCAGGCTAACTGAAGAAACAAAAAAGAGAGGGGAAACAAATTACCAATATCAGAAATGAAAGAGGGTACATCACTACAGGTCCCAAAGATATAAAAATGATAAAGAATACTATGAACAACTCTATGCCTACAAATTTGATAACCCAGATGAAATGCACAAATTCTTTGAAAGATACAATGTACCAAAACACACATAAGAAGAAACAGACAATCTGAGTAAGTCTGTATCTGTTAAAGAAATTGAATCAACAATTTTCTAATTCAGAAAGCACCAGGTCCAGATGGGTTCACTGAATTCTACCAAACATTTAAGGAAGAAATTACACCAATTCTCTACACTCTCTTACAGAAGATTAAAGCAGAGGGAATACTTCCTAACTAAGTCTCTGAGGCCAGTATTATACTAATACCAAAACCAGACAAAGACATTACAAGAAAAGTTCAGACCTGTATCTTCAATGAATATAGAAACAAAATCATCAACAAAACATGAGCAAATCAAATCCAACAATGTATAAAAAGAGTCATACACCGTGACCAACTAGTATTTATCCCACTTCGGATAAGTGAAGCAAGGCTGTTGATCAAGGCTAGCTCAACATTCAATAAGTAATTAATATAATCATTCATATCAACAGACTAAAGAAGAAAAATCACATGATCATATCAATGATCCAGAAAAAGCATTTGACGAAATTCAACACTCACTCATGATAACAATTCTCAGTAATTTAGGAATAGAGGGAAATTTCCTCAACTTGATAAAGGGTATCTAAGAAAAACCTAGAGCTAACATCTTACTTAAGGCTGAGAAACTTGAAGCTTTTCCACTAAGATCAGATACAAAGTAAGGATGTCCCTGTTCACCACTCCTTTTCAACACTGTATTGGAAGTTCTAGCTAATGCAGTAAGACCAGAAAAGAAAGAAAGAAAAGGTATATGTATGGGGAAGTAAAAAATAAACCTTTTTTGTTTGCAGATGACATGATAATCTTTGTAGAAATTCCAAATAATAGACAAAAAAATTCCTGAATGTATAAGTGATTATAATAGCAAGGTTGCAGGGTACAACGTTAACATATAAAAGTCAATCACTTTCCTATATACCAGCAATGAGCAGGCAAAACTTCAAATTAAAAACACAATACTATTCACATTAACACCCTCAAATATGAAGTACTTAGATATAAATCTAGAAAAAATGTACAAGAACAATATAAAAAACCTACAAAAACTCTGATGAAAGAAATCGAACAAAATAAATGAACAGATAGTCCATGTTTATGCATTAAAGAGTAAATATTGTCAATCTGTCAGTTCATCCTTAATCTATAGATTCAATGTAATCCCAAACAAAATCCTAGAAAGTCATTTTTTTGGATGTTGACAAACCGATTTTAAAATTTATATGTAGAAGCAAAGTACCCAGACTAGCCAACAAAACTGAAGGAGAAGGACAAAATCAGACTACAAACACGACCTGACTTCAAGACTGACTATAGAACTACAGTAATCAAGACAGTGTGGCATTGGCAAAAGACAAGATATATCAATGGAAATGAACAGACAGCCCAGAAATAGACCAAAATAAATACAATTGATTTTCGGCAAATGAGAAAAAGTCTTTCAACAAATGATGTTGAAGCAGCTGGACATTCCCATGCAAAAAAATGAACCTGGACACAGGCCTTACAACACTTCACAAAATTAACTCAAAATGGATCATAGAGATAACCTGTTATGCAACATAAACAAAGAACTTTTTAAATTCAACAATAAGATACAAGCAACCCAAATAATAAATGAGCAAAGGTTTTAACAGACACCTCACCAAAGAAGATATTCAGATGGCAAACAAGCATGAAAAGATGCTTCACATCATACATTATCAGGCAATTGCAAACTGGAACTGAAATATCACTACACACCTGTTATGCTGGCCAAAATCCAAAACACTAATAATACTAAATGCTGATGAAGATGTAGAGCAACAAGAATTCTCATTTATTGCTGGTGGAAATGCAAACTGATACAACCACTTTGGAAGACAGTTTGGAGATTTCTTACAAAACTAAATATTCTCTAACTGTACAATACAGGAATTGTAGTCCTTGGTAGTTACCCCAAGGAATTGAAAACACATGTCTACACAAAAAAACAGATGTTTACAGAAGCTTTATTCATAATTGCCAAAACTTGGGAGCAACCAAGATGACCTTCGCTAGGTGAATGGATAAACTTTGGTATGTCCAGACAATGGAATATTATTCAGCACTAAAAGAAATGTGCTACCAAGCCATGAAAAGACATGAAGGAACCTTAAATACACATTACGAAGTGAAAGAAGCCATTGTGATAAGGCTAGCTGCTGTATGATTCCAACTATAGGACATTTTGGAAAAGACAAAACTATGGAGACAGTAAAAATATCAGTGGTTGCCAGGGATTAGGAGGCAGGGAAGGATAAACAGGCAGAGTGTGGAAGATATTTCTGGCAGTGAAATTATTATTTATGATACTATAAATGTAGATACGTGTCATATTACATTTGTCAAAACCTACAGAAAGGACAACACCAGAATTTAATCCTAATGTAAACTATGAACTTTAGGTGATAATGATGTGTCAATGTAGGTTAATCTATTTAAACAAATGTACTACCCTACGCAGGATGTTATAATGGGAGAGGCTGTGCTTTTGTGGAGACAAGGGGTATGTGGAACGTCTCTGCACTTTTTGCTTAACTTTGCTGTGAATCTAAAACTGCTCTAAAAAATGAAATTGTATTTAAAAATGGGTTTTCATTGATGAAAGTAGTATAGTCACAATATGTGCCTTGGGTAGTTACATCAGAGACTGTGACACCTGTAGTCTCTAATCTTAAAAATAGTGACCCAAGTTTGATTCCTGAATAAATCTCACTCTGAAGGATTTCTGGTTACCTAATGTCAATTATAAGGACAGGAGCATATTGCCTCTGGAGTGTTGTCAGATATCCCTTGAGTTCAAGTTAGTGGTCATTGCACTTAAAAGAAGAGAGAACAGAGACTTATACCAAACTTAAAAGAGGTTTTACAAACTGTTCTGTGCCATCTTGTTAATAAGTACTTCTTTAATAAATGATTTTATTTTCAATATAATCTGATATAATATTGTGAGAGAATCACTAAAGAGCAATTGACTTAAGTTAGTTTCCAACACAACTATTTAGGGAAGTATGTTTAATTGTGTTAGTGATAACATACTTAAAACGGGGATGGTATTAATAAAGAGGAACATTTAAATTTCCCAGAAATCCCGTTACAAAAATGGGCAACTGGTCTAAAATTCAACAGGTTTGAATTAAACCAGAAAGTCACTGACAGTTTCAAGATGAATGCCTTCAAGGGGAATGATACACATTTTATTGAGTAGGTAAAATGACGAAGCTGCAATATATGAGTAGTAATGTTTCTTCTTTCTGCAAAAATAATGAGATCAGTTCATCACCACAGGAAAAACAAACAAACCAAACAGTGTTAATGACAATGCTTCAAATAGAAAGCAAACTCAACTGTGTCATGCAAATGATAGAAAAAGTAAAGTGAGAAATTGTTAAATTCTGAATTAATAAACACATTACTTTGAGTGGTGCAGAGATCAAGACACTGAATCCATAAATGAAGAAATATTATCTCAGCATAATATCTGGAGTTGACACAAGTTGGGAAGGGGATAGGGAAAGCAGAGGGAAAGGGAAATCTCAATACTATTAAAAAATTTAAAATCAGGAGAAATATTCAAAGTCGATAAAATAATAAGGGGAAAGTAGCCCTCCCTATATTTAAATACAATATATAATATAACGCTATAATTATTCAAGCAGTGTACGTATACAGAGAAATGAGACAGAATAGAGAACTGGTAATAATTTCAAATATATTGGAATTTAATTCATTATAAAGACCATATCAGGGCTTCCCTGGTGGCCCAGTGGTTGAGAGTCGGCCTGCTGATGCAGAGGACACGGGTTCGTGCCCCGGTCCAGGAAGATCCCACGTGCTGCGGAGCGGCTAGGCCCGTGAGCCATGGCCGCTGAGCCTGCGCGTCCGGAGCCTGTGCTCCGCAACGGGAGAGGCCACAACAGTGAGAGGCCCGCATACTACAAAAAATAAATAAATAAAAATAAAATAAAAAATAAATTCCAAGAGGATCAACAATTTAAATTTTTTAATTGTATATAAACGTTAGACAAATATGAGAACTTTTAACATATAAATTCAGAATGTGAAATATGACATGAAACTCTGAAATATAAAAGATTCATAAATTTTGTTATATTAAAATATTATATATTTCAAAACATCCATAAACAAAGATAAACACAAAATAAATGGTACCAGTTTATAATTAATATCACAAAGGAATAATTCCCTAAATTTATAAAAAGCTAAGGTAAAGCACCATTAAAAGACCAATAAGGAGCCAAATAAAAAATGGGCAAGACAAAAACTTACAATTTATAAAAAAGAGACAAATAAAATTCAACTGGCTCCTAAAAATACTGAAAAGATACTAAATAATATCCAAAATGAGAGAAATGTAAACAGGTATCACTGTATTTATCAGAATTTTAAAGTTTGATAATATGCTTGCCAAGCATACTCAGATGTCAGTGAAAAATTACATTTGTATAGCCTCTACAGAGTGCAAATCATCAGTAATCTACCAAAATTAAAAATAGCATATAATTGTGATCTGACAATTCCATTTCTACTCCACTTCGACCCTAAAGATACATCTGAAATAACAGATGTCATTGTTTATTATCACTAAATCTTAGCAACTACCTAAATTACTATAAAAGGGAAATGGTTAAAAAGTTAACACAAATTTGGGCTCATCCTTCAGAGTACTATTAAACCAAATTGCCTAAGCACACCTGGAGTTAACCTAGATGTCCCTACATCATGTTCTTGCATGCAAAAGTTACTTAAGCAATTTATTCTACCCACTGCCCTCAGATATCTGGAGAAGCAGTGTGATGATATCTGGGGGATATAAGGATTTTCCCTATTTAAGTTTTCAAAAAAATAATAACTTTATACACAGAAAAACAAAAATGAAGCCAATTTCATTTTGAGGGAAAGAACGAGTAGCAAAGAAAAGCAACAATTAACAATGATTTTGTGGTGATTAGCTAGTAATTTGGTCATGGGAGGAGTAGGAGGGAGAAAAATCTAGTTAAGACTGCACCTTGTACCTCAGCCAAATAAATTTTAGATGAATATAAAGGTAATATGTAAAAAGAGACAGAAAAAGAGAGAAAGAGCAAGAGAATGTATGTGTTTTGTCCCACTGAGCAAAATGTATGCAAATATCTTCAACACATTTAATTAGAGAGAATTAAATGACTCTATATTTTAAAATATGCAGGTTTTCCTTTTACAATGTAAGAGGGGAAAAGCATCTTTGAAAACAGAAATAAGAGGGGTTGTTTGCTGCAAAGTGTTCTGAGAGCTGGTTAAGTAGGGGAAAAGAGAAATAGCACCATGTTATAAGGAGAATTAAATACTTTTGTACAAAGAGAATTGAGAACTGCAGGACTTTATCTACTGGGTCTTAGCTTGTGTTTTTGGAAAGCATACCCTGTCAAAGATGCCTGTAATATTGCTAGGCTGTCCTTGTGATGGAAACTTCTATGCTTCCAGGCTTGATTAAAAAGTTCAAGTTATATAAGGAGGTGAGGGAACTTAGAAATTATTCTCTTGCAATTATATTTTTAAGATTTACTTGTTTACTGAGAAAACAAATTGTTGAATTTTTTTTACTCAGTAAACCAAAATATTGCAAACTTTACAATAGTAATTTTGAAACATAACAAACCATAGAAAATTTCCATACAATTTACTCTAGTAATCTAATTTTTAGAATGTATTCTAATAATTCAAATGGTAAAATAATGCATGCGTCGTAATTGGCTTAGAGTAGGTAGCTTGCAAAAAGGCATAAAATAAGAATAAAAATTAAATAGAAGCACTCATAAGAAGGGATATACTTGATAAGTTATAGAAGTACCACATCTTTTTTTTTTTTTTTTTTGCGGTACGCGGGCCTCTCACTGTTGTGGCCTCTCCCATTGCGGAGCACAGGCTCCGGACGCGCAGGCTCAGCGGCCATGGCTCACAGGCCCAGCCACCCCGCGGCATGTGGGATCTTCCCGGACCGGGGCACGAACCCATGTCCTCTGCATCGGCAGGCGGACTCTCAACCACTGCGCCACCAGGGAAGCCCAGTACCACATATTTTAGTACTTATGTTGGTAAAATAATATTTAAAAGAATGTAAAATTTCAAAGATAAATAAAACCAATGAAGTATAAATGAAATATAGCTGACAAATATGAATTTTAAATGTATATGTCGTATTTAATTAAGGTTATTTGCTCTTAGGCCAGCTGGCATCTAGATTAACTTAATTGCTGCCTATTTATTAAAAAATTCCCATTTTATAATAAGATATATTATTCTGTGATGAATATGCTGATTTTTTTCCGGAAAACATTTTACATTAGGTGGTATTCCATTGTCAGATCCTTCTTTTCTCTACCAGTTTCCAGAACAAAACCTGGAATGAGAGGTCACTTCTCTTGAGGCAGGTTTTTCTTTGTCAGACTCCAATTGTTGATCTTTGCACAATGTCCAGGTTTTTTCCCTTTACTAAATTATAAAAGTGTAAAATGGAAAAAAAAGTAGACCAGAAGAAAAATAAGGGATATAAGGGACAAAAGGGTCTAGAAAGGGCATCAGGCGGCCAACCACAAGTCTTGTCAACTTTTTAGTTTTGACATGGATGGTCCTAATCCTTCTGAAAAATTGTTAAATATCAAGTATTTTATCCATGTCAGAGGCACTGTTATCCCATGAATTTGCAACTGGAAGCATCAGAGATGAGAAAAGATTTAAAAATAGATATTGCCTATTTAAATATATTTTTAATTCAAATGAAGCTTTCTACACTCATCACAATGTGAGAATGTGATACTTTTTCTTTAGATACATATCATGATTTACCTTGAAAAAGCTGTGCCCTCAAGTCTGGCAGAGGAAAGACACACTTGTAGAGAATATGACAGCCACAGATGGGACTGGTGATGCAGAGAAATGGAATAAATGATTTTACTCGTTATTTTTATTCTATGATTCTTTTCTTAGAATATTGGGCCTATTTTCATAAAAAGAAATTAAATGTGTGAAGAGCTTATAGCTTAGTTCAACCTATTTTACCATTATGGTTCAATTACAATCTCTTCAACATTTTTCCTCTAAATTTAAATTTCAAGAATCCAGATTCCATTGTTTCATTAAACACCTTTTTTTCTACTGGCAATTTCAAAAATACTACCCAGATAAACATTCATGGGAGTGTTTCAGTAAATATAAGCTGGACAGATGTTCACAGAACATATAAAAGTATTCCCCAGCTGTGTAAGATTTTAGTCAGCTTAGGTATTATAAAGTGAATCACTGAAACATTGAGTTGGCCAAAAAGTTCATTTGGGTTTTTCTGTAAGATCTTACAGTAAAACCCAAATGAACTTTTTGGCCAACCTAATAGTATATAAAGGGACTAATAACAGAGGGACCTAAAAATATTCTTAGATTTCTAGTGCTACAGTATTTTTCTAGAATATAATTCGTATGTGGAGACATTAAAACTAAATGCAAATAAAATACCAGTGACTTGGTGCTTTGTGTATTAATTTGTATGTATTCAATAAAGTTTATCATAAGGAATCACACTGTTTTTATTTTACACAAGTGGCTTTTATGAAAACCCGAGATTTAAAAACTCATTTGTGTGTGTTCGACTAGTGGTTTTTGATCTCCAATGTATGGCAAGCACTGTTAGTGGTGATGGAAATGCATCATGAATGAGTCACTTCCTCCTTGTTGGGTGATGAAAATACAAGAATGCTAGTGTTTCTATCAACAAAATCACTGCTGTCAACACAGCTCTGCTCTTCTTTTGCATAGTGGAATTTTGCAGAATGTTTTATGTGGAAAAGAGATTCCACCTTTTCACAGAGTTTGAAAAACATCCACCTAAGACTTCCAAGGGGAACCTCAAAAAAGTTTTCAAAGTAGAAACAGTTGGTAGTGTGAAAACAAACATTTAAACATCTATACCTACCACAGTTACTGCCAAATTTTAAGCATGGGGGCTCATGGAGGGAAGTTGAAATCATGTTTTATCGGGGAATCAAACTTTCTATCAATCTCATCACCTCGCAAATACTCATGGGGTATGTGAAAAGGTGGGACATGGAGAAGAAAGCCGATGGTTTGGCAAACGTAATAGCAAGGTTGGAAGGGAGGTTGCAGGTGAGTTTGGGGTTAGTCACTAGAATCGCACTGCATGATTAAGAGAGGGAGTGTTTTTGCAATTGCTAGCAAGTAGCAGGAGCAAGTCAAAGTGCCAAGCAACAAATCAACAGACTGAAGCTCTGCTGCATAAGAGATGAAAAGATTTTTTGAAGGACAGAAGTCTTAACAATGTGTATAAAAGTGTGTGTGTATGTGAAAAAGAACTGGACACTCACTGTCTCTTGCTATTGGTATACTCATATACTGCCCGACTTTGATACTCCACTTACCAAGTAAATGAGTAGATTTAATTACCCAATCAAATGTTATTTAGTTTACAGGAACCTGGACATATGCATTAATTTAAGTTTCACAAATTTTTCATTTGGGAACTGTATAAATAATCCACTGTTGTAGAGTGCACTGAAAATTATTTTACCATACTTTAAGTAATGCAGGTATTAGAAGAGTACAACCTCTCGGCAGTCGACCGAAGTTTTTTTGTTGTTTGTTTGCTTTTTCTTGCTCTTTAATCCAATCTGTGCCATTTTTAAGTGAAAATCCTGGAATCTGCCCAGTGAAGATTTTCTAGGGCATTCTAGTATTCATTTCTCAATTATGCTGTTGTTGCACAAGTTCTTTAACTTCCTGATGATAATTAAACCACAGATGCATAATTAAATGTATTCAAGATGGCACAAATTAAGTCAAATAAAATCCTACTGTTCTCATTTGAAAAAATATAAATAAACAGGCTTATATAGAAATTTGAATCCTTGCTTGGTAAAGAATTGTATTTTATCATGCAGTTATGCTTTCAAATAGACAAAAGTAATAATTTATTATTTGTCACAGAGTCCATCCTATCAATGCTTTCATTTTAAAACGTTCTCAATGTTCAGTTAAAACAGTAGGGGGTAAGTGTGCATAAAAACACTATGACCAGAAAGACCTCTTAGAAGGTGACAATGAGCTGTCATATGCCCCATATGAATAAGTAAGCTAAAAAGAAGAAAATACTGAGAAAGAAAATAAATTATCAAAAAAATCTACCAATAGATAATTCAATTAAACATACACTTGTTGAGAGTAGGATTCATTCACTGGGGACACGTACCAACAAGATATAATCCTCATCAAGTTTATAATATAATGAGGGAAAGAGAAGTTGAGAATTTACATCAAAATGCTAATCATATTAATAAAGGTATGCACAAGATATACTGGGAGCATCAAAGAAAAGCCTCTAGCCTCTTTGTAGGAAAGAAAAGATTTCACATGAATAGGGAAGAGCCTGGTAAAGTAATGGGGGAAGGAAATTTTAGGGCGTCAGGACACTGTTTCAGAAAACATTCATAAGGCATTTTACCATTTGATACTAAAGATAAAGTACATCTCTTGTTTGTCCAAATATGATAAAACCCTGTTTTTATGTAGTTCATATTTTTATTATTATTTATCTCAAGGTACAAGTTTTTTTTACTTTTGACAGGGGGATGTTATAGCCATGCTTACCAATTATGGTGACAAGGCATGGTGTCAATTTGCTGTATACCTCCTTGAAAGTTAAGTTCTGCCTCTAAAGCATGATTTGACCACCTAACTGTATTTAGCAATTTTCTGTTTCAATGTCATTCATTTTATGCTTTGTGTTTCTGGCTCTTTTTTTTTCCAAGGATGTCATGAGATACAATGATTAATACATAAAAACCCTGTGTCTTGGTTAACAAAAGTAGAAGAGCATGACACTTGACAATACTAGGGCTTGACAGTTAACATCTGTCTGGGGATACCCTAAAGCTATGTTGATTGAATCACATCTCAGTCACATTTATATGCCAGAAATCATTTTTATAGCCTTCATAAACTTGTATTAACTACTTCAAGGTTACAGACAGAATGAGATGATTTATTTATACTGAGTTTGCCTACAGGAACTAACCATCTATGATAGGATATCCTTTTATTTACTTACTTTTTAAATCAACACATTTTTGAGTGTACTTGACCTGTGAGGAGGAAATATTCATTATGACCTACAAGTATAGGTTTTCATTAGCTATAGAACATATACTATGCTAGTTTTCTGAAAGGACATTTAGGCACCAAATACACAAATAAAGTACAGCTCTTGTCTGAAACATGGATTCTTAATGAATTTAGTAAATAACCACATGGTCATGAATAATAAGGGTACCAGTAAAAGTACTTTGTTTCACTTTTAACTATAGATCCCAGTAATTTTGTAGGTAAGGCAAATTTAACTATATATTTCCACTCTTCAGAGTCGCTATTCTTAAGTTTTCCTATTGATTCATTAATTCAGACTTAAGTATTTCTATGTTGTATTTTCTGAATTGTACAGGGTCAATTTGAACAAGAAACTATTTAGACAGTATTTCATTACAGTTTATACAAATATAGTCTGTGAAATTGATGTTTAGATATAGCTAAAGAAGAAAAGAAAGGGGTGTTAGTTATCAGCTACTAGACTGAGTCTTGGAAATCCTGACTTGGTTCCATAGAATGAAAAGGATCCCTTTATAGAGACAATATCAGCTCAAACTTGAGAAACCTGCCCATGCATCTATTCCCTGAAATATGACTAGTCAAAAGTAGCTGGTAATGCTCTTTACTGAGACTATTATTCTTTTGAAATTTCTCGCAAAATAATTATTCAGGGCCCTGTAGACAAGTGTAAGGGAAAAGCAGAAATCAACTGTCAATAATGAGACTGAAAGTTTCTGGTTAATTTATTATAATATATGGAAATTTCAGAAAGGAGAAGACTGGAATCTTCTATAGAGGTAACAATCCATTTTTAATAACAAAGTCAATGATAATCCTGAGAGTAAGAAAGTATTGTGAACAATGAGATATTGACAAATCTCTAGGGACTTCTAATTCATCTCATAAAGTGTTTGTTGAGCTTGTCATGAATTGACAAGATTACAAAATAAATTTATAAATCAATTTGATGACAACTACTGAGTCTTTATACATAAACATGATTGTGCCTTTATCCATCCTGAAAGGGGCATAACTGCTGAAATATTTTTAAAGTACCACTGGTATCTACTTATCCTAGGGACCCTGTTTGAGTTCCTCCTTTTGATTCACCAATAGTCTACAGAGTGAAGGCTTCATAAGTAGCACAGCTCTCTGTATATTTTAAACGAATTAAAAATACACAGACCACCAAGCATACATAAATTTTTTATCTCTTCTTTTATAAAGAGAAAAAAATATTTGGTGTCAATCAGCTGTCTGGAAAATCTCAAAGGCAGTATGAGTGTGAAAAAATCTAATAGTTTTATTATTCTGAATTTGAGTTCTTAAATTTGCACTTAAGAAAGCCAGTATCAAAAAGACTTATTAGAGGATATAAGACAGGGTCATACTCTTAAGTATCTAGAAGAAGAAATGGTTTCAGTTTTGGATTAAATTGACAATATTTTAAGTGAAGAGAACAGATAATAATTATTAGGAATTCTAGCTTTTACAAAAGGGAAGAAATTTTGTTAGTGATGGACAAGAATGAAAACAAAGGCACATATAGTAATAGGCTTTCCAGTGAGAACATTTTGGCGGTATAAGGAACTTCATCTACCTGACTATGGTATATCTTTTTTTATGCATTTTCATGTAATGAACAGGATATATTATTAAAGACATATCTCTCATTTTAACAGAAAGAAAACAATTCTTATTTCACTCTGCATATAACCCATGTAGCAGTTTGCATTAAAGGAGTAACAAACCTTTTCCCATAGTATAGATTAACCTGTAAAACGTGACCCAACCACCTAACTTTGTCAACACCCAATACATTTCTTTTTTTTAAATATATTACAAACTCGTTACTAGCAAACAAATTTCCTTCAAGCTTTCACAACAAACTGTATACCCTCTCATATTTTTTAAATGATTATACTTAATATCGTTAACCAAAGTAACCAACTTTTGTTCCCGTAAAGACAGTGAAAAACTAAAACTGCAGAAGTAAACAGAGAAGTATCATCCACTAGCACCCTAGCAAATCAGCGTATCTCCAGTAAGGCAATCCTTCCATAGCCATATATGTTCTTTTTTTTAAGATTTTAAAAAATAGACTTTAATTTTATAATTAAAAATCATAATTAAATTATAAAAATTTATAATTAAAAAGTCAGATCCCCTGACTTTCTAAGTGATGTAAAAAAATACATACATTAAGGTTCACTCTGTGCTATAAAGCTCTGTGAGGTTTAACAAATGTGTAATGCCATATATCCACCATTACAGCATCATACAAAATAGTTTTACTGCCTAAAAAATCCTCTGTTCTCTACCTATCTATCCTTCCCAACTCTCCCCAAGACCCTGGTAACCACTATTTTATTGTCTCAATCGTTTTACCTTTTCATAACTTCATATAATTGTAAGCATAGAGGATGTAGTCTTTTCAGACTGCTGTCTTCAACTCAGCAATATTCATTTAAGACTCCTCCATGTCTTTCTGTGGCTTGGCAACTCATTTATTTCTATTACTGAATAAAATTCAACTGTATAGATGTACCACAATCCCTATTAAAGGACACATGATGGTTTCCAGTTTTTGGTGATTATGAATAAGACTGCTATAAACATTCACATGCAGGATTTTGTGTGGATTTTTCAATTAGAAAAATTGAAACTCAATTACCTTATAAATGGCTCTACCACTTTGTATTCCTATCAACAGTGAATGAGAGGTCCTGTCCCTCCACATTCTTGCTAGCATTTCACATTGTCATTTGGGATGGGGGTGGGGGGTGGGGGGTGGGGTGGGGGGGTGGGGGTGAGTAGCCATTCTAAAATGTTTGTAATAAGTAGTATCTCATTTTTTTCATCTGCAATTCCCTAATGACAAATGGTGAACATCTTTCATATGCTTATGTGCCATCTGTGTATCTTTAGTGGGGTGTATGTTCTCATCTTTGCCCATTCTCAACTTTTTAATTTGTTTCATTTTAAGAGTTATTTTTATGTTTTGGAAACATGTCCTTTATCTGATATGATTTGCAAATATTTTCTTCCAGTCTTTTGCCTCTCAGAAGTATCTTTAGCAGAGCAGAAATTGTAATTTTAATAAAGTCTATTTAAACATATTTTATCATTTTTCTCTTTCTGGATCATGCTTCCAGTGTTGTAGTTAAAAACACATTGCCAAACTCAAGACCACCTAGATTTTCTCCTAAGTATTTTTCTAGAAATTTAATCTAATTAATCTGGTTCCTATCACCAAAAAAAAATGTTACTAATATAATGAGTTTGTCAGAAATAATCTGATTAGATTGATTAGCTATTTTAAGTGGAAAAACTAACTTTACATAATGTTCAGCAATACCTGAAGCCCATAAAAGCATACTGTTTTAGAATACATCAGTTAATGTCATTTAATTGCACACATACTTTTTACATTTCCCTGCCTTTAAACCACATGTGAAAACATACACTACCATCAACAAAACTTGACTAAAAAGTCAACTTGGGAAATTTAGAAAATTTAAGTTAACTAGATTTTCCATAAGAAAATAAATGACTCTTTTGTAAATTATACCATTATGCTAATAATATTTTTCACACTTTTACCCAATCAGAACACACATAACTGATTTTAAAAAACAATTAAATGCATTAAATTTTTTCAAGGAATCACATAGATCTATATATAAACATATATATATATAGAGAGAGAGAGAGAGAGAGAAAGATGTATATACACATAGACACATGTAGTTTACCAAGTCTTAAATAACTGTCATTATTGCATTGGATTGACAATCATCATTTGCATTTTCACCTACCATTTATTAGCCTAATATTACTTCACATTCTCTTTATCTTATAGCTTAACGACCACGGTCATTAAGCTAATTCACAGATAAATTGGTTTTTGTTATTTGAGTTACTACGTCAGCAAGTGTCTGAAGCTTTCATAAAAGTCCAGACTACGTGAAGCAAAAGGTTTTTTTTCTTTCCTCGAAATTATTGAATTCTTATTTTAAATTTATACGTGCACTTTATTTTCTAGAAGCGAATCGAAACATTTCTGTTTTACATATGAAAGACTTCGTTATCAAATTATTAGTTTTTTTTGTAAAAGGATAGATTAAAATGGTCAAGAATCCTGTTACCCAATTTTCTCTTACCTTGAATCTGGCCAAAAGGTTTCAACGACAGCACTGATGCATGAAATCTGAGAAAAAGTCACGGAATGTTCTTCAGCTTCCATCTGAACCTCTTAAATATCCATTCCTTCCTTGTGCCACTTCTCACAGTTAGGTTTCGGGGTTTTTCGGTGGGGAGGGTGAAGCGGTGTTGGTGTTTTTGTTTTTAACCTCGACAGCTTCATGGAGATGATTCATAGGGCCAGTGGGCACTGAAGTTCGCAGACAAACCAACCAACACTGGAGCCAAGCAGCCAGGTGGCATCCAGCGAGTTCTCCTTGATTCCCGTGCAAAGCCCTTCCGAAAGAACGGAACTCCAAGTCCCCGGTGTCCACCAGCCACCGCCTGGAGCTGAAGGCCTCATCCTTTAGGACACCAGGTAGGCCAAACGCTGACGGAAAATGCCTTCTCCGGCTAATCTCTGAGGCACCGCCTGGTGGCGCAGTGGTGGGGAGTCCGCCTGCCAACGCAGGGCGCACGGGTTCCAACTGCTCCCCCGAGCCCCGCATTGTTAGGTGAAACAAGGGAAGAAATTCAGAAATCCAGTCGATAATAAAACACCCAAGCGGTCTTCCCTGGTGGCGCAGTGGTTGAGAGTCCGCCTGCATCGGGACACGGGTTCGTGCCCCGGTCTGGGAGGATTCCACATGCCGCGGAGCGGCTGGGCCCGTGAGCCGTGGCCGCTGAGCCTGCGCGTCCGAAGCCTGTGCTCCGCGACGGGAGAAGCCACAACAGTGAGAGGCCCGCGTACCGCAAAAAAACGAAACAAACAAACAAAAAAACCACCCAAGCGGCTCTTGCATAGAGTTTCAGCTTCCCGCATACCTGATGGGAGGGCCACAAAGCTCGCAAACGCCCATGGCAGCTGCGGGTTTGGAGCGTTGCCTCCTCGGCGTCCTGAGGCCTGTACTGCGCGCGCAGCTCCTTTGTTGGGGGTGCCGGCCTGACAGTTTGTTCCTGAGGAAGGGGAGCCTCGTGGAGCCACGCCACCTCCCCAGGGCCTGTGAGAAAGTCCCAGGGCCCCGCCGGGCTTCCAGGAAGGGGACGAGGTGCCCAGCCATCCTGACGAAGGCCTTTATCTGTCTGGTCCCCTTCAGCATATATGCCGTGCATTTCCATCTCTTTGGCCTTAAGGAGTGAGATGTTTTCCTCCAAGATCTGCAAAGAATCGCTCCTGATCATGTCAGTCAGGATGAAAAACCCTTCCAGCCTAGGGAGCAATCCATCCACGGTCTCTTCCACCTCCTCCACCTCACCTCAGGACTCGAGGTCAGGAAGAAGGAGAGTTTGCGCGGCGTCTGAACAGCATTAGGTGCACAGTGGGCCCAGCGCCTGAGGCTGCGGGAGCCAATCATCAAAGCCGCAGCCTCGAAGCCCCGCCCTCGGCCAGCTGCGTGCCTCGCGGCCTCGTAATAAATGAGACTACCCTTAGCCAACAAAGTTGTGAGAAGTTTTTTACAGGGAAAATATCAAACATAAGGTGCTACCAGTAAAATGTGGTTTAGTATGAATTTCTGACCCGAGGTGTGGCTATTAACACCTTTTCTTAAGACCTAAGAAAGGTTTACGGCAGAGCCTCTTACACTATGGAAATAAGATGGAAAGGTTTCTAAGCATCTTGTGTGCCCCCAGATCCCCTTATCCAGATGAAAGATCTCCTAAAGATATTAACTGTGTGCCTCCTTAACTTTTTGCATAGACAGAGTTTCTCTAAAACACTTAAGGATATTTTTCTATAGCACCCTAGCTCCCAAGACAGAAATATGTCTGAGATTTAGGGCAGGGGCTTTTAACTAGGAGAATGAATCCCAGTAATATCCCTGGGAAACTCAAAGCCGTTTTAAGAGTCTTGTATTGGCAGAAGCACTATCTGGCAGCTTAAACTAAAAAGCTCAGAGGTAGCTCAAAATGAATAGAAGCTTCTGGTCCCTCAACTTTCTATAAAGAGGAAGCATGCTGAAAAGCTACTCAACTACAAAAACAAGACATTTCTCATAAAAAGAAAGGATGACTGAGGGATAATCTGGCTCAGGGATCTACACCTGAGGAACTCCACTTGTACAGTGCATTTACCTCAGTGTTTGAGAGGATGAGCTCCTCCAGAAGTTCAAGCCTGTTCGTGATGCTGAAACGCATGGAGTGTTTAAGGGCCTTGAGGGGGGATGAGTATCTGTTCCATGTGTGAGGAATATAAATAGTCTGGGCAGTGTGGTTGATTAAATATGACCACAGTTGATTGCAATACCCCCATTGGGAGGTGGAATCTTTTTCACCTCATCCTGAATCTGGGCTGGGCCTGTGAATTGCTCTGACCAGCAGAATACTGTGGGAGAGACCCTGTGTAACTTCCAAGTCTGAGGCATAAGAAATCTGGGTCTCTTGGAACGCTTGCTCTTGGGACGTTTCCTCACAGAACTCAACTGAAAAATCATGAAGAACCCAAGCCACGTGGATAAACCAAGTGTGTTTGATCCTGCTAACACCCCAGCTGAACTTCCAGATGACGGGAAGCATCAGCTGCCAGCCATGAGAATGAACAATCCAGCGGAGCCTTCAGTCGTCTACAGATCCAGCCACTAACTGAGGTAGGTGCCTCAAATGCAAATGACCCACCAAGTCTAGTGGACACAGATCCAACAGAAATAATAAATTGATGTTTTCAGCCACAAAGTTATGGAGTGGTTTGCTAAGTAGCAGTAGGTAAGCAAAGTAACAGGCGAAGTTACAGTAATCCGTTCAGAAAATATATTCATACATGGGAAGAATCTTAAAATCAAGAGCAACCTGTGGAAATCTGGAGATTATGACTGAGTTTCTATATTATATGTTGTTCTCTTTAGTAACTGTAAGGTTGTAGGTTAAAAGTTCAAATTTAAAGTTCATTAACATCTTGTTTTCAGCACATACAGCATCTTCTCACATATTGACTTGGTTTATTTATGTATTTCTATAGGGATTTTCTATTTTCTTTCGAAATGATAGGGAGGAAATATTGTGCATTATGAGCCCTTCAGATGTCTCAAGAGGAGACGAAGCTCTCCTCAGGCCAGAAGCAATCAATCCTGTATCATTTATATTCCCATTTCAGAACACCCTCAGGCTGAGCCATAAAAATTGTTATTTTAACCAGGCAAAGTTCTTAGCAAGAGTCAAAGCTCTGCATTTTCTAAGCTGCCTTTTTTATGTGTATCTTTTCAAGTAACAATAGATATGTCTTTGAATTAGACATGCTTGAAGGTAGACAACATATTAAAAATTTTGACCAAGTAAGAAATACAAGTTTCAAAAAAAGGGAAGAGGTAAAAAGGAGTTAAAGGAATAAGCAAGCTACAAGACACAGAAAGAGCTATAAACAGATCATTGTAAGAGGCAAATTACCTTCTTTTTTCGAGAACAAAATCTTTATTTCTTTTTCCCATTTAAGCAAACACACACACATGCACACACGCACACACACACACACACACACACATTGGTAGTCTCAGTGTTACAATTTCAGACATGGGTCAAATATATTTGGAATACAAATTGTTATATCTCCATAAAATTGACTGGTTGGTTGCATCAGTTCCAGAACAGAAGGTCAGAGTGACACAGACAGTCTCAAAGGCATACTTATCCTAATGTTTCCTGATCTAGTGGCTGCTTTTTATTCTAGTGAACATAAATTGCTTTTTCTTTTTTTTCTTGCTCTGACTTATTTGAGTTACAGTGGAACATAAGAAAATGAATAGCACAGGATTTTATCGACAATTGGCAGCCAACTAGGCAGCACTTTAGGCAGTGACAGAAACTTTGCTTTCATCATTACTAAACCACCATTTTGGGACATGATGAAACAGCAGTAGGTGTCTCAGAGGCCAGGAGAAATCAGAATTCTCAAAACAAGTAGAAAAGACAAACAAAAAAAACCCTCAAACATTACAAAGGTAAAGATGGTTGGACCAGGTAATCAGAACCACTGAAACCAAAAGTAGGAGAAAAGTGGTAGCCAAATAAAAGTCAAACCAGATTTGGAACCAGATACAGTCTTGGGAAAGAACTGATGCTAATCCAGAAAGAGATAAATGAGTGACACAGCACCTGATTCAGAAAATGGAACTGAATCAGGAATAGAGTGAAAGCTCTCTAGAAGAATAATGAAATCCACCCTGCCAGCTAAAGAATGTGCACCTGGCTGCAAGAGGCCCAGGGGTGTTGCCTTCAAAAGAAGCTCAGTATCATCAGGGCTGGTGACTAGATCCACTGAGGCATCTCAGTGAAAATGGTATTTGTGAAATAAACACCAGAAAAAATGATTAAGAAAAAAAATACTTTTAAATGTTTTTGCAAGAAGTGCAGACTTTAGAAGAATCTTTTTAATCACAATTTTTTTTAAAAAAAAAAAAGCATGTACTTTAAATAAATGAGGTTACTAAGGTTACAGATAGTCTGTTCATAGTGGATAAGTAGTCATTTTCTAAAATTATATCTGGCAATGATGGTCACAGTTTTACAAAAATCAAGAATAAAGTTGTTTCCTTTAGTGAACATACAGAAAATGACTCAACATTCCATCTGTTTGGTTATCATGATTTGGATATCTCAGGATGAAATGAAAATAGCTTTTTTTTTTCTTTTAACTCTCTGATTGTAGTACCTATAAACAAATCAAGTGGTATCAGGGCATGTGTCAATTTGCTTTCTCGACATTCTTGACCCTTGTTTCTAAATCATGTCACTCTGTCAGAGTTGCTAGAGTTCCAGCTTTAACATAAGGTATGCCCAGATCAGCAAGTTCAAGGCAATCCTTGTTTTTGTGTTGAGGTCAGTATACCTGTTCATACCTTTCTTCCATATGGTTGTGTTCTTGTTGGGATCATTGATATTCATTTTCCCCCTTTTATTCCAATTAACCTTATCCAGGGCCACCCTTAACTTTCCACCATGAGGCATTGAGTGTCTGGTTTTGATCATTTCTTTCACAGTAAGTCCCTTGTCTTCTTATGCAACATGTTCTTTCCTCTTCCCTTGGGGTATGACAGGAGAAAGTTGTCACTGAACGTCAGAACAGGTCCTAATATAACACTTCTGCAAGGCAAGAATGTTGTATTTGCCTTGCATTTGCATGACGAGGTTCATTAAAGTTGTTCCCTTCTCTGTCAAGAAGATATGTTCTGGTATAACTTTATTCCATGGAATTTGGAGAATTGAATAAATAGTGACAAATGAAGTGACAAAGTTAGGCAGAAGCAGTGTCATAAAAATTATGCAGTGGTAACACCAACAACAATAACAATTATAAGAATAGGCAATCAAATAATTATAATAAATCTATATTAATGGTTACTAATGTTAGCTACATACAATGTGCCAAAATTTTACATGCATAATCACATTTTTCCTTACCATGATCCCATTAATTAGAAATTATTTTTATGGTTTTAAGTTATCATTTATTGCTAATATAAAAGCCTCCAATATTTGATTCAACAAGTGACCAATTTACTGAAGATCCAATTATCTAATGATCAATTTGCAGATTCTCAATTTTCCAAATTTGCCAAATTAAAACATTTATCAGTATACCAAAAATGGTTTCAATCGAATTAACAGGAGATATGATAGCATTAGCAAGAATGTGAAATGTGATTATAATTGAGGTATTTTTGAATACTGAAATATTAAATTTAAGAATATTATTTATAATAAATATCACATTTCATCATTTCAAAATAAATAATTATTTCTTATGGGAATTCTTAGTCAATAGTGACTTTTAATCCTCTGTATTATTTAGTCTTGCCAAAATTTTTCATCTTATCATTTTTAGGAATTTAATTCATTTTTAAATTCTTTATTTTTTCTTATAATTAAATTATATCAAAATTTAAGTATGAAACATACAGATCATTACATTCATATTATCATTCTTTCCTTTTCCTACATTCAGCAGTTTCTATTTTACCTGCAAACTGCTTCCAGTTGTCATATCCAAACTGCTCTTAGAGACATGAAATTTTAATATCTGATTTAGCCCAGATATTTTAAAATTCAAATTTAATTGTATGTTTTATTTCTGATAAAAATTGAGAATGATACTAAATGCTTTAAATTTGAAAATTATAAAGTGACATTCAATCCCTTAAAATTAATGAGAAATAGATAATCCTATTACACTTGTTAAATTGTCTACTCTTTGAATTGTGTTTTTGCAAATTGACTTTTCCTAAATTGATTTTAGCAATTTGATTCTTCAGAAAATTGCATTTTCAAAAATTGGCTTTTAGCAAATTCCTTTCATGAATCATTTTGCTTGCTGTGTTATACCCACTCTATAGAAGTGGAAGCTGAATTTTAAAGAGTTTTGGTAGCTTGCCCAAGGTAACTCAGGTAGTAAGAGGCAAATCTGCTTTTCAAGTTCTTAGAATCTGTACCTTTACTCTGTGCTGCTTCTCAGATTATTAAAATTCTGATTGTTTAAAATTAATTCATTTCAGTTTTCATTGTTTAAAATTCTACTTTACATGGCGTCATGAAGTTAAAGAGTGTGTGGCTTCCTAATGAGAAATTATTCTAAGCCACGCTGAGGGTCTTCACTAAGTAGGCAGTCAGGATATGTACTGTCAACTTGGGGAGAATTGCTTAATTGACTAGGGATAACTTAAATGACTAATGGTATTAGCTTTTATTCTAAAAGTGAAAAAGAAACATTGAAATATGTATATAAACATAACAGCATAAATACATATATACTTTAGAAATACTCACCTGGCAGCATTGTAAAGAAGAGAAGTGAGGCTGGAGACAGGAAGATCAGATAGGAGATGTTGATATACCTTACAGTTAATGACAAGGGCCAACATGAAGATATTAGAAACAGTGACGGAAACTAGAAATAAACAGGATTTGGTAATTTATTGTAGCTAGATTGCAGGAAGAGGGGAAAAGTTTAGGTAAATAGCCCTAGTTTCTATCAAGATAGTAAATTGAGATGGAACGACTTTTTTGGTAGAGGAGATGATGAGATCGATTTCATATCTTAAGTTTGAATGATTGTGACTCATTAAACGGAAAAGTGCACTAGGTAATACCAGTAGGTATGTGTGTGTGTCTGTGTGTGTGTCTGTGTGTGTCTGTGTGTGTCTGTGTGTGTGTGTGTGAGCTCAGAGACTGGTGCAGTCTCTATAAATAAATGTTTTTGAATTGTCAGCACATATGTGGTCATTGAAACCATGGATATGGATGAGACTGCAAAATGAGAATGTCAGAAAGAGGAGCAGGCCAAAATAGAACTTTGGGAAACTCAAATCTTTAAAGCATGGAAGGAAGAAAAAGATCCTGGAACACTGAAAATGAGCAATCAGAGGAACAGAAAGAAATCTATGATAAAATGGTGACTTAAATGCCAGGCAATAAGAGTTATTTCTTAGGACTTAACTGACGAAATAAGCACATGCCCAATAGGTACTGAATAATTCTATCGAATGCCTGGGGAAAGTCAAGTAAGAGAGATATGGGCAAATGTTCAATGTGTTCCTAAATAGATCATTGGTAATATTGTTGACAGTAATCACCATGGTATGGTGGGACTAGCTGTGGACTTCCAAGGAAATCTTAAGATTTTTCTTGTATCCCCTGCCTATAAAGAAACAGATTTCCAATGCATTTCTTTCAGAGAAATTATGATTTTTAAAAATTTACTTATGAACAGGATGATACAAAGTGGACCAGATAAATACTGGATAATTCAAAGTTACTACATAGTCCTTCTTTATCCAAGACTCTGAAGTTTCAATGCCATATATTCCTGAGAAATAAAATAGTGAACCAAGAAAAATGCCAACTAAAACTCAGGAAATTTTAAATATGTAACAGGGAATTGTTGCACTTTAGTAAATATATCTGATGGAGATTAAAATAGATTCATTTACTGTCAATTGATTCTTCATAATAATAAGTATTTATATAGCTCTTGTCATTAAAACACTTGATTATTAATTTTGAATTATCACTTACAGAAGATAAAAATTCACGTGTATATTTTCAACCTAAGGAATCTATCTTTTTTTAAAAAGCATTGGGAAATATGTATTCAACAAAGAACTGCAATTGTCTCATGTAATATTTTAAACCTTTGTAGCAGAATAAGAATTTATTTAAAATACACTGCAAAAAAACTATCAATTTCACAATAACAAAAGTTTCTTGTGTTGAAAGTTTAAAGCTTGAGACAAAACAAGTCTCCTTCCATTTAGACAGTAAGATACCTTATTTTGTAATAGGCATTGTACCAGTGGTTAACAAGATAAAAAGATGCTGTGTCTCTCTTCTCTGTAAAACTCACTACTAAGTTAAGGATAAGGTAGAGAGACATACAAATATATAAGTACAGTTGAGTGTGACCAGTGCTATATTAATATGCAGTCATAAATTAGATATTTACTTCATATTTGATTATCAAAATAAATCTATGGTAGACAAATATTATATCTATTTTACTAATGAGGAAACTGAAGCTCAAGAGGGGTTAATTTTATGCTGCTAAAAAGTCATAATTTTCTGTATTTTATGCAAGATTATCTGACGCCAAAACCAATGCTCCCAACCACTAACCTATGTTGCAAACTGGGAAGAAGAGTATTCGTGGCAGGTTGGTTTATAACTTACAAGCCCAAAGGAGGCCTAGATGAATAAATAAATGATCTGAACCCATTCCTCTCTGCCAAAAAAGGAGTTGTAAACATGCTAATGCTAGATAACAGAGAATTCCTATATATAGAAGGGTTTGAGTAGGATATACCAAGTTTGGACAGATCACTTATTGTAAATCAGTCTGAAATATGAATAAATGGGGTAGAGCAGTCTGAATAAAGAAGTTAGTCATATAAACAATCTTCTGTCTATGTAGTTGACAGTAAAAACACTGAAACAGCAGAATAATAATTCCATTACACAAATTCTCAACTTGTCTGTTATTCAAAAACCAAAATGTGCCTAATGCATAACAGAAAGGATATTTCTAGAGAGCTGTGTATGACCACTTTACACTCTTCAAAGGAAAGAATGCTTCATTTGTGACTAATGTTAACCTATATCCTTTGAATCATTAGCAGTTTTGTTATTGGCAAGATCTATGATTTCTGTGGTCTCATTTGATTAATCAGGTAGTCTTGGGAGCACAGAGAACAGAACATCAACTTTGCCTGAAGCAGAGTTACAAATAAGTTCATAGAGGAGATGACTACCAGGATAGTTCAGTGAAGCATGAGTACAGTTTGCCAATTAAGGGAGTGGGTATGGAGCACAGATGGCTGAGGGAAATCATGGCAAACAATCCTTTATTATTTGCAATGAAATAATATAACACAACCTCTAATAACAACAAGTTTAAAAGTCTTTTTCCTTCAAAATAAAAAAGATGTTTGTAATTGACAAAGGTGGGCTATTTCCTCAGATTGAGATATTCATCCATGAAAACGTCCTGTGCAAATGATCAAAGGCTAAATTTTAAAAAAAATCAAATTAATGGATGATCTCAAGAGCAATTATCATTCACCACCATTGCAATTACTACATTTATTATAACTAATATTAATTACTAGGCATTATCCTAAGTACTTAACATTGATCACCTTACATAATCATGGGAATACCTCTGTACATTTGTGCTACTTTTATATTTCATTTCACAGATGAAATAAAAAGTCATTTAATAGAATCAAATATCCATCAAAGATAAAAACCCTAATCAAACTAACAACAGAAAACAATTTTTTCAAACAGATAAACTCTAGCTACAAAACAAAGCCTATAGCTAACATCTCAATAGTGAAACATAAAAGCAATTTCCTTTAGAATTACAAATAGGAAAAATATACTGCTCTCACTAATCCTATTTAGCTTTTCCAAGATGTTCTAGGCAGCTACATTAAGTAAACATATATTTTAAAAATCATAAATGAATAAAACAAAATTGCAAATATAAGAAATATAGCTCTCATTGTTTATAGATAATATGATTGACCACATAAAAACCTGTAAGCATTCTAAAGAAAAATTATTAAAAACAAGTATTTAGCAATGTTGCAAGATTTAAGATCAATTTACTAGACAGTTGCCAGATATAAGATCAACGGCATTTCTATATATGAACATATAGTTAGATATTATAATTTTAGAAAAAGATGATTCAAATAGAATCACAAATTATAACGTACCTAGGAATAAAAGCAAAAATATTATATATAATTAAGACCTGTATATAGGTAATGAGAAATGTCACTGATAGCACATTAAAGGCCATGAAAGTAAATGGAACAATATATAATTTGTACAGACAGTCTCAAAATTAAAAGATTCCTGCAGTAGGTCATTAAAAAATAGTTTCCAGTAGATTAAGGCAAGGTTTCTTAATAGCAGCACTGTTGACCTTTTTGGTCAAATATTTCTTTGTTGTGGAGGGCTGCTTTGTGCATTTTAGAATGTTTAGCAACATCCCTGGCCTCCATCTAATAGATGCCAGTAGAACTATTATAACCAAACTGTCCCCAGACATTTGCAAGTGTCTCCTGGGGGGCAAAATGACCCCCAGTTGAGAACCACTGGGTTAAGGATATAAATATGAATGATATAAATATAAAGGATATAAATATGAATATAAATATGAATGACAATTTTTAAAAAATATTAATACAGAAGATTACTTTTAAGATTTCGAAATAGGAAAAGTTTTCTTGGAAAAAAATGAAAGCGTGTAACATTAAAAAAGTTGATAAATTAAGAAAGTAACTTTGTTAACATACCATAAAGAAATTGTACAAGCTAAAAACCAGGTGAAGATTATATATTTGCAACATATCCGAAGAAAAATATTATTATCTTGAATGCATAAAAGAGTTAATAAAAAAGTCAATAAAGAAAAAAACTAATAAGCTAATAGGAAAATACAATTTAAAACGATGATTAGATCAAAATTTATAGCCTTCGCACCCTCATTCTAATCTGCAAACATGGAAAAAGCCTGCCAATACTAACAATTGGTAGAAAAGTTCAACACTCAACTTTGCTAATGATGGTGTAAATTGGGGCAACTTTTATAGTAATATTTTGTAGTAATATTGAATACTTGAAAACTCTATAACCTAAAATTTCATATCCAGCTCTATACTACTGAGAAATACTTTCATCCCAGGATGGACATATGAGCAGTTTATAATATATAAAATTACAAATAACACAAGTATTACCACTCAACAGAAATTGAATTAAAAATCTCTAGCAGATTCAGGAAAAAAAAAAAATTCTACATGAGAGTGAAAATTAATGAATTAAAGCTACACATAACAATCTGGACATATTTCACAAACAGAATAGAAAAAGGTAAATCACAAAAGATTAGCATGTATAGATCAATAGATCGCTAGATATAGAGATAAGATGGTTCTTTTCATGTGAAGTCCAAAATGCATAATTAAATCATATGATTAAACTATATATTAAAAGTGCAGGGGCTTCCCTGGTGGCACAGTGGTTAAGAATCCTCCTGCCAAGGCAGGGGACACGGGTTTGAGCCCTGGTCCAGGAAGATCCCACGTGCCGCGGAGCAACTAAGCCTGTGAGCCACAACTACTGAGCCTGCGCTGTACAGCCCGCAAGCTACAACTACTGAAGCCCACGTGCCTACAGCCCATGCTCTGCAACAAGAGTAGCCCCTGCTCGCCGCAGCTAAAGAAAGCCCACGTGCAGCAACAAAGACCCAACACAGCCAAAAATAAATAAATTTATAAAAAGAAAAAAGAGCATACATAAGTGGTAATACTACAAAGGAAGGATAAGCACAAAATTTAGGCTTGCATTTACCTCAGGGAAGAGAATATTGATATTGGGATTGTTCTATTTCTTAAACCAGAATTTGGTAAATACGTGTTTGCTTTGTAGTAATTTTTTAGCCCATACACGTAAGTTATAGATAACTTTTTATAATATGACTATTCCATCATAAAAAGATAATACTAAAAAAATCCTAAACCTTAAAGTGGTTAAATATATTTTTCAAAGCAGATGTGCAGCAAGTAATATATCGTATCTGTCACACTCCATAAATTGTGTTTTCACCCACTAGGCAAAGATAAATATTTATTACAGTTCTCCTTCTGTGTTACCTTGATGCATACATTCAATATAAAGTACTGAGAACATCATTAAATTACTCATAGTTCTCAAGTGCCAGCCAAATTAGATATAAATTCTTTTTTTTTTTTTTTTTAAATATTTATTTATTTATGGCTGTGTTGGGTCTTCATTGCTGTGCGCGGACATTCTCCAGTTGCAGCAAGCAGGGGCTACTCTTCGTTGTGCATGGGCTTCTCTTGTTGCAGAGCACAGGCCCTAGGAGCGCGGGCTCAGCAGTTGTGGCTCATGGGCTCCAGAGTGCAGGCTCTGTAGTTGTGGCGCATGGGCTCAGTTGCTCCACAACATGTGGGATCTTCCCAGACCAGGGCCCGAACCCGTGTCCCCTGCATTGGCAGGCGGATTCCTAACCACTGCGCCACCAGGGAAGTCCCTAGATAAAATTCTTTAGTTAAGCATTTAAGCCAGCTCTTTTATTTGACAATCCCAATCTGTTGCTAATGACAGCAAGGGTTGAGTTAGTCTATACTAACAACAAAGCAGATTTCAAATGAAGAATATTATTAGGGGTGACAAGAGATATGTAATAAAGACAAAAGGAACAATTCACCAAGGACATAAAAATTCCAAGTGTTTTACCCTTAATAACAAAGCTTCAATTTACTCAAAGCAAAACATGACAGAACTAAAAGGAGAAAAATACAAATCCACAATCATAACTCATGATGTCAACATTCCTTTCTGATAGAAAGATGGAATTGCATGATATTAGTAGACAAAAAATCTAAGAATATGGGAGAATTGAACAATAATATGAACTAACTTGACCTAACTGATATTTATAGAACACTCCAACAAACTATAGAAAAATCCACATTTTTTTCCAAGTATAAAAGGGAATGTTCACCAAGAAAGACTATATATGGGGCAATGAAACAAGTTTTGATAAGAATAAAATGACTAAAATGATATGGAATATGTTTAATCTTCACAATAGTTAAACAAGTGAAAGATATCAGAGAAATCTCCAAATATTTAGAAAATAAGCTATACAACCTTCTAAATTGCTTTTCAATCAAAAATGAGACCACAAGAGACATTAGTATATCTTTTCCTCAAATGGCAATAAAAATACTTTATGTAAAAATTTGTGGATTGCAGCTAAAGCATAGTGTAGAAGAAAACCTATAGTGTTAAATGTATATGCCAGAAAATAAGAAATATCTAAAAGTAAGCCTGAAGCTATCACTTTAAGAAACTATAAAAAAAGAACAGCTAAACCCAAAGTAAGTAGAGAAGGGAAGTAAAAAGATGCAGCATAAGTAAATGAAGTAGAAAATGGAACTGTATACTTAAAATTGGTCCATATATGTATGTAATCTTTACCTCAAATTATTTGATTTACTAAAAAAAGCTATGAACAGGTAAGGTACGTAATTTATTGGAATATAATTCTGGCTATCCTAGGCATGGAGTGTTTGGCCCTAAGGGAAAAAGTTGCATATACAGAAGTAATTTTATTACTTTTTTAGCATATCAGTCATTGTTTAACAGAAGAAAAATGAACACTAGGACGACAACAGGATCTCTCTTAACAATTCCCATTTTATATGTGTTGCCATCAGCTGACCTTGATCTAGCTCTCTGCTTTTACCTTGGCTTTTATGGTGGAACATTTAAGAGGTCTCCAAATAAAAATGCCATATTGATACATGGATATATCTATATATGATTACAAGGTTTAATTCTCTTGGTACAATTTCTAGCTAAAGTTTAATGTAGGTTAGGAAAAAATAAATAAAAATTTCAAAATCCTACAACATACCAAACAACTTTAATACATACTTTGGTTCAATCCTCATAGCATCCTTCTTTAGTTTGACTCTACTTCTCAAGATAAGGAGAGAAATATAATCAAACAAGACATTTACCCAAGTCATATAGCAGACTCTGTATGTTCTCAAACACAGCAATTTGTCTGCTATATCACATCGCCTTTTTCTTAACCTATGTATTACATTTACTCTGTCTTATAAAACAGAGAAACATATGGTAATTAAACCATAGTAACAATCTTATATATACATCGAGTCCAATAGATTTCTTTAAAACATCATTATCAGAGGAAGATTTAGGAAAAATTAATTATGTAATTTATTTTTGCACTCAAAGCAGCTTTAAATCCAAGTTGAGGTTCTTTTTTCTAAACTTGTTTCAATTGGGAGAAATTTTAAACCTCTTAGTTGATTGAGAGAAAATAGTTTTACTTTAGACATATAATCTCACATTGATAGGTATAACATGTACTTTTTAATTCAGCTAATCCTGAAAGAGCTGAGTGCCAGATACTGGAATTTTTAAACTAATGAATCAGTTATGGGAAACAAAATTGGGGATATCATTTTTCTTTGACACATGATTTTGGTCATTTATTTGAAGACATTTGACTTTCCAATTATGGGTCTATGTAGTAAGGATACAAAGATGATCAAAATAGACTCAAAGAGCTTACAGCATATTAAGGGAGAAAAATGTAGAAACAATCAATTTGGAATATGATAGGAGTTACACTAAAATATCAACAATGCATAATGTTGATGCCAAAGAGGAAGGGATTGATTGTATATTTGAGCTTTAGGGAAAAAGGATCTGAAAACTTTATAGTCAATCTGGTTAAATAGATAGACATTTTAATCCAAAAACATAAAACCCACTTGTTCAATATAACCTAGCTTCCAAATCAAGAAGTTAATTTGTATTTTAAAATTTAGGTATTAGTGTTCAAATATGTTTCATATTATTAGTAAATTCATCAATGAGATTGATTTTAAAGGTATCTCTCTTCTTTAAATATTTTCTCCTATTAAAACTGCCCTGAAACTGACATTGACCATAGCAAATTTGCTTTCAGGCCTGTCATTCCACTTACTTTGACCCTTTTGTAGGATTCCCTGCTGATTATTTAAAGACTACACACTGGCCTTGAAAGTCTCACATCTGAATAATGCTAAAAATTTTCTGACATCGAAAACCCAGATACAGAGCATATATCATTAAATATTGTCTATTTGATATCATTATTTCATCCCTTTTATTTTTATTTGCACCTTTAAGAAGAAGGTATAGGGCTTCCCTGGTGGCGCAGTGGTTGGGAGTCCGCCTTCCGATTCAGGGGACGCGGGTTCGTGCCCCGGTCTGGGAAGATCCCACATGCTGCAGAGCGGCTGGGCCCGTGAGCCATGGCCTCTGAGCCTGCGCGTCCAGAGCACGGGAGAGGCCACAACAGTGAGAGGCCCGCGTACCGCAAAAAAAAAAAAAAAAAAAAAAAGGTATAAACATTCATTCAAGGAGTACACACCACATTCCAGCTCCTATGCAAGGTACATTTTGTGCCTTCAGAACAACTTTACAGGATAAATTTTATTATAACTATGGCACATATATTTACCCTTAAGGGTTTCATGATTGTCTTCTGTTCAGTATCTCATTTTGCAATGCTGGTCACAGTCTCCAGAGTATACCTCAAGACCTGGATAATGTAGACTTTAAAAATTCTAAGAACTGATGTTTTAGAGAACTGGCTCATGTCTGCCTGATCCCTTGACACCCCCCTTTCTTCACACTCTCCTTTCTTTCTCTGTCAGCTTACTATGGAAGTATCTCTCACCCTAACACTGATATTTTTTATGTGTATGGAATTAATTCTTTTTAAGATATATTTTTATTTTAAAAAAGCTCTTAACATCTCATATTTCTAATTTTGTTAAAAGGAAGACCATTCTTCAGCAGCAAAACACACATACACCGAGCCAGCTGCTCTGTTTCAAAAACAGAAAATATGATGCACAATCTGTAACTTCTGGAAAAATGCGATTCCGATTTTTAAAATGACTCTTTATTTTGAAATGATTGTTAAATGGTCTTGAAGGTGACAATCCTCTGAGAATAATTCTGAAAAAAATAACCAAAGATGAAGACACTGTCACTTGACATAAGGAAGAAATTAGTAATCATATATATGAGCTGTTTTTTCTCACAGGAGTGATAATACTTTATTGTAGTCTAAAGAGGGAAATGTGTGAAAAAGTATAATTGTCCACTTTACTATGAAAAAAGAATAAATGGACAAATCATAACAAAACACTCACAGTTAACCATTATAATTCTGATTCACTCTATGGCATTTCAGTTTACCAATAGCCTTGGGAGAATATAAACAGATATTAGATAGAATAAAAAAAGATGATTTAGGTTTAATTTTAGGCAAGAAGACTTATTCCAGCAAGAATATATCTAAACTATATTCTTATAGGAACTTTTCTTTGTGCCACATTTGCTTGAGAGAGCCCTGTTCTGTTTAGCTGAGCAGCAGTCAGAGATGGTCCTAGTATATTTCAGTGACCTCCTATGTAGTACATTTCCTTCACTGTTAGTGGTTGCTTGAAACTTGGAGATTGTTTCATCAACTATATTTTTTTGTCATATCTGGAATGGAAAGAAGACACTGAAGATAATTCTAAAGGCAAAGTTTTGTGATCTTCTGGATTCTGGTTAGGTGGTTATTCCCATCTACATGATTTTATGCTTTAAAAACCCCACTTACTCTAGCTTACATGGGGATTTGAGATGGAACTTAAATACACATAAGTGTTCAATCCTCTATATACACCCAAATATACGTTAATCTTTGTCAAATTGCTCTAAAAAAAAATTTCATTTGGGGGCTTCCCTGGTGGCACAGTGGTTGAGAGTCCACCTGCTGATGCAGGGGACACGGGTTCGTGCCCCAGTCCGGGAAGATCCCACGTGCCGCAGAGCGGCTGGGCCCGTGAGCCATGGCCGCTGAGCCTGCGTGTCCGGAGCCTGTGCTCCACAACGGGAGAGGCCACAACAGTGAGAGGCCCGCGTACCGCAAAAAAAAAAAAAAAAAAAATCATTTGGACAAAATGCATCTTCTGGTTGTTGGTTCTCTTGGCTTTCTCAGCTTTGGATATCTGCTAATGGCTATTTATGTACTGGGATTTCATTTGCAGATTCATTTTTAGGAAGCTTTTGCTTTGTTTTGTTTTATTATATATTTTCTCTCTCCTCACTTTGTACCTTCTTGTGTTTCCTGTGTGTGTGTGTGTAAGTTTATTTTATTTTCTATTTTTGGTTGTCTCCAGGTGACAGTCTGTGCCCCAGTTTCCTCACTGAAAACCAGATCTTAAAATATTTCTTTGGAGTTATGGCCCTGTGGTTTTATTGGTAGATGGCAGATTCAGTTACAGAATTGGTGGACAACTTGGCCCATCCCTGATAGAAAGGCTGTGCCTATTTCTTTTCACCTCTCTAGGCCTACAGGTTGATGCAAACTCCAAGCGGTATTAGGTAGGAGTTTATGTGTGTGTGTTTCCTTGTTTTGTTTAGCTGCACTCCAGAATGAAATTAGGGATGGATCACTCATTTTGAGAGCAATCAGCTGCCAAATGGTTAGGGACACCTAAAGAGTCAGATTAAGAGTTCCATGCGGTGAGGAAATTAGGCCTCTCATCAATAGCCAGCATGAACTTGACCAAATATGAGAGAAACCCATCTTGGATGTGGAAACTCCACCCAGTCAAAGACTTCAGATAACCTGCAGGCCTGGCCAATATCTTCAGTACAACCTCATGAGAGATACTTAGAACCACCAGCCATGCTGCTTCAAATTTCCTGACCTATAAAAACTGTGAGACAACACTTGTTTTAAGCTAAGTTTTGAGGTTATTCGTCACACAGCAATAGATAACTAATATATTCATCTATGTTCATATATTTGTCTATGTCTCCATCTCCATCTCCATTTTTGTCTATGTCTATGTGTATATATTTCCTTGGAAAATTGCACTAAAGAAACATTATTAATTGATTGTATTAAAATATAAAAATCGGTAGAAAATCATTTTCTATTTAAATATTACTTAATGCCTTATTCTTTGACAAGATTACTTGAAAATAGCTCTGAAGTTTGTATAAACTAAAAATTACAATCACATAATGCTGATTTCTTAGATAATATCACTAAGTTTTAGCTGCCTATTTGCATATTAATGGGATATAAATTATAAAAAGTAACACTGAAATCCAGAGCTGTGACAAGGTGCTATCACCAGATATCTGAATTATATTCCGTCTTTTATAAATGGTTCACCAAAGAAATTATATTTATTTACTAATTAAATATCATTTAAAGCTCTGCTACTAATAACAGGCTCTCAGAGACACCACTCATGGACTTCATAGTCTAAGTGGCCTCTAAAACATTGAGAGACAATTTAAAAGATACCCTTATTGAGAAAGGACTGAGATTTAAGATATTCCGACTGCAAATACAGATCTGGAGCTATTGGAAATGTTTCAACAAAATCCAGTCCTCTTCTTGGTTTATGGATATGCAGTCTCTTACGACTCATAGCTGAAGCAACATGATGAGAGTGTTCTGGTCTCCCTGGGCTCAGAGTCAATGCCTATTCCTGGCAAAGTGAGGGGAAAAAAGAGCGAGCCTCACCCACTTCAAAAGCACATTGACTGAGAACACTCACTAAGGAATGGGAGACTTTCTGTCTCTCCAGGGGAAGGAGGCTGAATAGACAAAACCTTATGCACTGCATTTGCTATCTGAATTACTGGCTAGTTTTTAGTGCCAAAGTTGATATTTTAATTATCTGCCTAAGACAAGAGTGTTTTTCAAAATTTGTTGTCAATCTGTACTAGCATTATCTTAGGTGTTTATTCATTTATTCAATAAATACATATTAAACAGTTACTGTATGCCAGGAACGGTTCTAGGTCTTGAGGATATAACACTGAGGAAAAAACGTGCACACCGTTTTTTTTGTTGTTGTTCTCATAGAGATTACATTCTATGGGTCTAACATTCTAGTGTTAAAAGTGTGCAGATCTCTAGATACCACCATGGACCTAATAAATTAGAAAATCTGTTAAAGAAGAAGACAGCAGAGGAGGAAGATGTGAAGATCACCTTCCTCCCCACAAATACATCAAAAACACATCTACATGTGGAACAACTCCTACTGAACGCTGGCAGAATACCTCAGACTTCCCAAAAGGCAACAAACTCCACACATACCTGGGTAGGGCAAAAGAAAAAAGAATAAACAGAGACAAAAGGGTGGGGACGGGACCTGCACCTCTGGGAGGGAGCTGTGAAGGAGGAAAAGTTTCCACACACTAGGAAGCCCCTTCACGGGCAGAGAGTGGGGGTGGGCGGGGGGAAACTTCAGAGCCACGGAGGAGAGCACAGGAACAGGGGTGCAGAGGGCAAAGCAGAGAGATTCCTGCACAGAGGATCGGTGCTGACCAGCACTCAACAGCCCGAGAGGCTTGTCTGCTCACCCGCTGGGGCGGGTGAGGGCTGGGAGCTGAGGCTCTGGCTTTGGAGTTCAGATCCCAGGGAGAGGACTGGGGTTGGCGGTGTGAGCAGAGTCTGAAGGGGGCTAGTGCACTACAGCTAGCTGGGAGGGAGTCTGGGGAAAAGTCTGGAACTGCCTAAGAGGCAAGAGACCATTGTTTCAGGGTGTGCGAGGAGAGGGGATTCAGAGCACTGCCTAAACGAGCTCCAGAGATGGGCGTGAGCCGCGGCTATCAGCATGGACCCCAGAGACGGGCATGAGATGCTAAGGCTGCTGCTGCAGACACCAAGAAGCCTGTGTGCAAACACAGGTCACTATCCACACCGCCCCTCCCGGGAGCCTGTGCAGCCCGCCACTGTCAGGGTCCCGTGATCCAGGGACAACTTCCCTGGGAGAACACATGCTGCGCCTCATGCTGTTGCAACATCACGTCAGCCTCTGCCACCTCAGATTCGCCCCACATCCCAATTATAACTACCGTACCTCTTACTGTCCCCCGCCTGATGAGCCAGAGCACCCTAATTAGCTGCTGCTTTAACCCCATCCTATCTAGGTGGGAACAAAAGCCTGAGGGCGACCTACACAGAGCGCAGGGGCCAAAATTAAAGCTGAAAACCAGGAGCTGTGCGAAAAAGAAGAGAAACGGAAATTTCTCCCAGCAGCCTCAGGAGCAGAAGATTAAATCCCAACAATCAACTGAGGTACCCTGCATCTGGAGAACACCTGAATAGACAATGAATCAACCCAAAATTGAGGCGGTGGACTTTGGGAGCAACTGTACACTTGGTATTTGCTGTCTGCGACTGACTTATTTCTGATTTCTATGTTTATCTTAGTTTAGTGTTTAACGCTTGCTATCATTAGTGCATTTTTTATTGGTTTGGTTGCTATCTTCTTTTTTTATTACTCTTTAATTTTTTTATTTTAATAATTATTTTATTTGAATTATTTTACTTTTTTTTTCTCTCTCTCTCTTTTTTTCTCCCTTTTCTTCTGAGCCATGTGTCTGACAGGATCGTGGGGCTCCGGCCTGGTGTCAGACCTGAGCCTCTGAGGTGGGAGAGCTGAGTTCAGTACATTGGACCACCAGAGACTTCCTGGCTCCATGTAATATCAATCGGGGAAGGCTATCCCAGAGATCTCTGTCTCAGCACTAAGACCCAGCTCCACGCAATGGCCTGCAAGTCGGGTACTGGACGCCCCATGCCAAACAACTAGCAAGATAGGAACACAACCGCACCCATCATCAGAGAGGCTACCTAAAATCATAATAAGTTCACAGACACCCCCAATACACACCATCGGACATGGCCGTGCCCACCAGAAAGACAAGACCCAGCCCCACCCACCGGAACACAGGCACGAGTCCCCTCTACCAGGAAGCCTACACAAGCCACTGAACCAATCTTATGCACTGGGGGCAGACACCAAAAACAACAGGAACTATGAACCTGCAGGCTGCGAGAAAGAGACCCCAAACACAGTAAGTTGAGCAAAATGAGAAGACAGAGAAATACACAGCAGATTAAGGAGCAAGGTAAAAACCCAGCAGACTAAACAAATGAAGAGGAAATAGGCAGTCTACCTGAAAAATAATTCAGAGTAATGATAGTAAAGATGATCCAAAATCTTGGAAATAGAATGGAGAATATGCAAGAAATGTTTAACAAGGACCTAGAAGAACTAAAGAGAAACAAACAATGATGAACAACACAATTAATGAAATTAAAAATTCTCTAGAAAGAATCAACACGAGAATAACTGAGGCAGAAGAACAGATAAGTGACCTGGAAGATAAAATAGTGGAAATAACTACTGCAGGGCAGAATAAAGAAGAAAGAATAAAAAGAATTGAGCACAGTCTTAAAGACCTCTGGGACAAAATTAAATGCACCAACATACAAATTATAGGGGTCCCAGAAGAAGAAGAGAACAAGTAAGGCTCTGAGAAAATATTTGAAGAGATTATAGTTGAAAACTTCCCTAACATGGGAAAGGAAATAGTTAATCAAGTCCAGGAACCGCAGAGAGTCTCATACTGGACAAACCCAAGGAAAAACACGCCGAGACACATATTAATCAACCTATCAAAAATTAAATACAAAGAAAAAATATTAAGAGCAGCAAGGGAAAAGCAACAAAAAACATACAAGGGAATCCCCAAAAGGTTATCAGCTGATCTTTCAGCAGAAACTCTGCAAGCCAGAAGGTAATGGCAGGACATATTTAAAGTGATGAAAGGGAAAAACCTACAACCAAGATTACTCTAACCACCAAGGATCTCATTCAGATTCTACAAGAAATTAAAACCTTTACAGGCAAGCAAAAGTTAAGAGAATTCAGCACCACCAAACCAGCTTTGCAACAAATGCTAACGGAACTTCACTAGGCAGGAAACACAAGAGAAGGAAAAGACCTACAGAAACAAACCAAAACAATTAAGAAAATGGTAATAGGAAAATACATATCGATAATTACCTTAAAGGTAAATGGATTAAATGCTCCAGTCAAAAGACATCAACTGGATGAATGGATACAAAAACAAGACCCATATATATGCTGTCTACAAGAGACCCACTTCAGACCTAGGGACACATACAGACTGAAAGTGATGGGATGGAAAAAGATATTCCATGCAAATAGATACGAAAAGAAAGCTGGAGTAGCAATTCTCATATAAGACAAAATAGACTTTAAAATAAAGACTCTTACAAGAGAAAAAGAAGGACACTACATAATGTTCAAGGGGTCAATCCAAGAAGAAGATATAACAATTGTAAATATTTATGCACCCAACATAGGAGCACCTCAGTACCTAAGGCATATGCTAACAGCCATAAAAGGGGAAATCAACAGAAACACAATAATAGTAGGGGACTTTAACACCCCACTTTTACCAATGGACAGATCATCCAAAATGAAAATAAATAAAGAAACATAGCTTTAAATGATACATTAAACAAGATGGACTTAATTGATATTTATAGGACATTCCATCCAAAAACAACAGAATACACTTTCTTCTCAAGTGCTCATGGAACATTCTCCAGGATAAATCATATCTTGGGTCACAAATCAAGCCTTGGTAAATTTAAGAAAACTGAAATCGTATCAAGTATCGTTTCCGACCACAAGCTATGAGAGTAGATATCAATTACAGAAAAAAAACTGTAATCGTAATAAATACATGGAGGCTAAACAATACGCTACTAAATAACCAAGAGATCACCGAAGAAATCAAAGAGGAAATCAAAAAATACCCAGACAAATGACAATGAAAACACAACAACCCAAAACCTATGGGATGCAGCAAAAGCATTTCTAAGAGGGTAGTTTATAGCACTATATTCCTATCTCAAGAAACAAGAAAAATCTCAAATAAACAACCTAACCTCACAACTAAAGCAATTAGAGAAAAAAGAACAAAAAAACCCAAAGTCAGCAGATGGAAAGAAATCATAAATATCAGATCAGAAATAAGGCTAAAAGAAATGAAGGAAACAATAGCAAAGATCAATAAAACTAAAAGCTGGTTCTTTGAGAAGATAAACAAAATTCATAAACCATTAGCCAGACTCATCAAGAAAAAAAGGGAGAAGACTCAATTCAATGGAATTAGAAATGAAAAAGGAGAAACAACTGACACTGCAGAAATACAAAGGATCATGAGAGATTACTACAAGCAACTCTATGCCAATAAAATGGACAACCTAGAAGAAATGGACAAATTCTTAGAAAAGCACACCCTTTCAAGACTGAACCAGAAGGAAATACAAAATATAAACAGAGCAATCAGAAACACTGATATTGAAACTGTGATTAAAAATCTTGCAACAAACAAAAGCCCAGGACCAGGTGGCTTCACAGGCGAATTCTATCAAACAACTAGAGAAGAGCTAACATCTACCCTCAAACTCTTGCAAAATACAGCAGAGGGAGGAACACTCCCAAACTCATTCTACAAAGCCACCATCACACTGATACCAAAACCAGACAAAGATGCCACAAAAAAAGAAAACTACAGGCCAATATCACTAATGAACATAGATGCAAAAATCCTCAACAAAATACTAGCAAACAGAATCCAACAGCACATTAAAAGGATCATACAAATCATCAAATGGGGTTTTCCCAAGAAAGTAAAGATTCTTCAATATGCAAATCAATCAATGTGATACACCATATTAACAAATTGAAGGATAAAAACTATACGATAATCTCAATAGATGCAGAAAAAGCTTTCAACAAAATTCAACACCCATTTATGATAAAAACTCTCCAGACAGTAGGCACAGAGGGAACCTACCTCAGCATAATAAATGCCATATATGACAAACCCATGCCAACATCATTCTCAATGCTGAAAAACAGAAACCATTTCCTCTAAGATCAGGAACAAGACAAAGTTGCCCACTCTCACTGCTATTATTCAACATAGTTTTGGAAGTTTTAGCCACAGCAATCAGAAAGCAAAAAGAAATAAAAGGAATCCAAATCAGAAAAGGGTAAAACTGTCACTGTTTAAAGATGACATGATACTATACATAGAGAATCCTAAAGATGCTACCAGAAAACTACTAGAGCTAATCAATGAATTCAGTAATGTTGCAGGATATAAAATTAATGCACAGAAATCTCTTGCATTCTATACACTAATGATGAAAAATCTGAAATAGATATTAAGGAAACACTCCCACTTACCATTTCAATAAAAAGAATAAAATACCTAGGAATAAACCTACCTAAGGAGACAAAAGACTTGTATGCAGAAAACTGTAAGACACTGATGAAAGAAATTAAAGATGATACAAACACATGGGGAGATATTCCATGTTTTTGGATTGGAAGAATCAACATTGTGAAAATGACTATACTACCCAAAGCAATCTACAGATTCAATGCAAACCCTACGAAACTACCAATGGCATTTTTCACATAACTAGAACAAAAAATTTCACAATTTGTGTGGAAACACAAAAGACCCTGAATAGCCAAAGCAATCCTGAAAAAGAAAAACAGAGCTGGAGGAATCAGGCTCCCTGACTTCAGACTACCACAAAGCTAAAGTAATCAAGACAATATGGTACTGGCACAAAACCAGAAATATACATCAATGGACCAGGATAGAAAGCCCAGAGATATACCCACTCACATATGTTCACCTTATCTTTGATAAAGGAGGCAAGAATATAGAGTGGAGAAAAGACAGCTTCTTCAGTAAGTGGTGCTGGGAAAACTGGACAGCTACATGTAAAAGAATGAAATTAGAACAATTCCTAACACCATACACAAAAGCAAATGCAAAATGGATTAAAGACCTAAATGTAAGGACAGACACTATAAAACTCTTAGAGGAAAACATAGGAAGAACACTCTATGACATAAATCACAGCAAGATCCTTTTTGACCCACCTCCTAGAGAAATGGAAATAAAAACAAAAATAAACAAGTGGGACCTAATGAAACTTAAAAGCTTTTGTACAGCAAAAGAATCCATAAATAAGACAAAAAGACAATCTTCAGAATGTCAGAAAATATTTGTAAACAAAGCAACTGACAAAGGATTAATCTCCAAAATATACAAGCAGCTCATGCAGCTCAATATCAAAAAAACAATCAACCCGATCAAAACATGGGCAGAAGACCTAAATAGACATTTCTCCAAAGAAGATATACAGTTTGCCAACAAACACATGAAAGGATGTTTAACATCACTAATCATTAGAGAAATGCAAATCAAATCTACAATGAGGTATCACCTCACACCAGTCAGAATGGCCATCATCAAAAGCTCTACAAACAGTAAATACTGGAGAGGGTGTGGAGAAAAGGGAACCCTCTTGCACTGTTGGTGGGAATGTAAATTGATACAGCCACTATGGAGAACAGTATGGAGGTTCTTTAAAAAACTGAAAATAGAACTACCATACGACCCAGCAATTCCACTACTGGGCATATACCCTGAGAAAACCATAATTCGAAAAGAGTCATGTACCACAATGTTCATTTTAGCGCTATTTACAATAGCCAGGGCATGGAAGCAACCTAAGTGTCCACTGACAGATGAATGGATAAAGAAGATGTGGCATATATATACAATGGAATATTACTCATCCATAAAAAGAGACAAAATTGAGTCATTTGCAGTGAGGTGGGTGGACCTAGAGACTGTCATACAGAGTGAAGTAAGTCAGAAAGAGAAAAACAAATACCGTATGCTAACACATATATATCGAATCTAAAAAAAAAAAATGTTTCTGATAAACCTAGGGGCAGGACAGGAATAATGACGCAGATGTAGAGAATGGACTTGAGGATATGGGGAGGGGGAAGGGTAGGCTGGGACCAAGTGGGAGAATAGCATTGACATATATACACTACCAAATGTAAAACAGATAGCTAGTGGGAAGCAGCTGCATAGCACAGGGAGATCAGCTTGGTGTTTTGTGACCACCTAGAGGGGTGGGATAAGGAGGGTGGGAGGGAGACACAACAGGGAGGGGATATGGGGATATATGTGTACATATAGCTGATTCACTTTGTTATACAGCAGAAACTCACACAACATTGTAGAGCAATTATACTCCAATACAGATGTTTTTAAAAAAAAGAATATCTATCGTAAAGAAGAAATATGCATATTTAATGAGTTGCTCATATATGCCCCCAGGCATACTAACATTTCAGATCTAGACTACCTTTCTTTTGCCATTTTCTTTTCTGTGCTCTGGAATTCTAATATTTACTATGAGATTTTCCTAAAACCACCTGATGGGATGCCACGTAAACTTGGATTGCATAGTCTGATATTCAAAACATCTATTGGTTATCCTACTGCCTTTGTGTTACCCTTTTGATTTCACTTATAATATTATATTAAAACATGTCTTTCAAAATACTCTGTAGTTACCATATTTTATCTTCCTTTCACCTCCCAACACAAGAACATGTTTCTTCAAAATCTCTACCTACAAGTTTGACATATAAAAAGCACCAAAATGGTTACTTTCATCATTGTTGTGTGTATAGTATCCTGGACAGAAAAGTAATTATGTGCAATTAATAAAATAATATTATAATGAATCTAAAAAGTTATTGATTACTTTTGGTCTTTTTAGTTAAGATTATTGAAGTAGCATATCAGTAGGATGTAAAAATGTCCGGTATCTTATACTTTTCTTATAGTGAGGTAATTAGAAATTATAGGGAAAACCATAGCAAAATGTTATGTACTTTTTCCTTGCGTATTATATAGGAAATATTATTATATTTGCATATATATAGGAGAATCTTCAGGCATGTTCTATGATAAATAATTAGAGTTAAAAAAAGAAAAAAACAAACAAAAATGGAAGCAAACGTGAATACCAATGAAACCCAACAATTGAAGCATACTAGCAACTTGAAAAGACCAGCCATGTTTTGTTTCTCCATTTATCTTCTCTTCTCTCTTGAGTACACTTTGAACAGTCTGTCTACCAAGTTCACAGATATTTCATATCTAAAGTAATAGTTACCATTTAACAGGATAATAGCCAACCCCATGTTAGAACTTTATCCAAATTCTTGATTAAGATTTCATATTCAATCAGGATATAGTGAAAGGATATGGCTTATTTTACTCTGAACTTATATAGTAGATACTCTCTTAAGTGACATTCATTTATTGGTTTTGTCAGAGAAACTTTCCCTATGTATTTTACAGTGAACACCAACTAGGTATCCCATGGGACACCGAACTCTGGGATCATGATGTCTACTCTCCCATAAATCCTTGTTCTTCTCCTTTGACTAGTTCCATCTCTTTATGTCAAGTTGTTATTGAGACTACATTATTTCATTAAATATGATGTAAATTGATTAAATATAAATAGAAAAAGGCTAGTAGTTTGGAGAAATCTAAATTGAATGTTTCAGACTTGATAATGCCCTATCCTGTCAGCATTGGAATATATAGTTTGAAATGCACTCAAATTAAGACAAACGTAAAGAAAATGGGGGTGATATTTTAAATTAGAGAACAATTCTACAAGTGACTGCTTTGCAGCTCTCTTTGTAACTTCACTCTAAATAAAAATTACACCGGAAATGACATATAGGATATTATGGATATGGTTATTTAAGGAATATCCAGAGGACATCCAGATGGACTCATTAAAAGTAGGTTTTGCTTTACATCAATTTATTGGTCAAAGATGCACATGTATACGATTCCACTTATCTTTTAGGTCTGAATCCAGAGTTCAGTTACTGTTGGTTTACAAAGTAGTACTCAATGACTAGTATCCTGTGTCCCCATTTCTCCGGAGATGTGTTTCCTGTTTGTTTGTGAGGTTTTTTCCCCCACAAAAATAGATAGTTTCTAAAAATAACTGAATAAAAATGATAAGACAACACAGGAGGTGATGATTAACTTGGTAAAAGCTATGTAGTTAGTACTAATAGACATAATCCTGTTCTAAATTACTAGAAATCCATTGAGAATAACAATTCATCCGGTGGTCAAATTAATTTAGTGCCTCATAGAGTAAACTGAGAACTTCAGAGGTTATTTCCTAGATGGTGTCATGCAAAGCATTTTACTTTTTGTAGACTTTAATATCAAGCCACATTTGGTCCCCCTTAATCACTGTAAATTGAACTGCATCTGTTATTCATGTGTCAATGTGAAAAGTAATGACTTAAGAAATTATGATATTTTTCAAGGAGAAGTAAACATATTTTGAAAAAGCTTGAATTCATGATAAGATACAATGGTTTATAACATGGCCCTTTCCCTCCAGATTTTTGGGGTCCTCCTCTTCTTTTTTTTTTTTTCAATGTTGAAAATGGAGAGTATTTGATTTTTTAAAAAGGTTTTTATTAATACATGTTTTTATCATGTTTGGAAGTTGAAAAGTGCCTAATATTATCATCATACTGACTTCACAGATTCTATTTGCCAGAGGTGGATGCAAATGACAACTCTTCTAAAAGCAAGCAGGTGTAGGCCGGGCTCCTGAACTGCTCAAAAGGAAGCTGACATTTCAACATTAAAGTTCAATGCACTGGATCATTGTTCTAGTCATAACAAACTGTCTGCATTACAAAATCCTAGCAACACATTCTAGGCATTATGCTGTATATCCCTCTATTTTCAGTCTGAAAAGCTTTTATTAATCCATAAAAGGATTTTCTCAGCCAAGAGAAATTGGAAGCTGGCAGAGCAAACAACAAAAACAGATCCACTCATTTCCCAGCTGAAAGATCTGGCCAGATTCATTAGCATTTGAATTACTTCTGAAAAATTCCACCTATCACTGATTACCATATATATTTTTTATGTATTACTGTAGACTTATATTTCTATGCCTTTTCATCCAATTATGTTTTATAGAATATTTTTCATTTATAATGTTCTAAGCATAGTTTATTACACATTACTCCAGTGTTATCATTTTCTTCTCTTTTGGAAAGGCTACAAATAGAGTCATAGTATAAGTGTTACCCGGAACAACAAATTATATCCTTTAGGCTTGAAGTTGTTCAGGGTTTGCTCACTAAGCCTTTTTTCTGCCACAGTCTCATCAAGGTCATGACAAAAAAAAGAATTAAGACATTGTACCATTTGCAGTTAACAATTACTAATAAGTTCATAAGTGATAATTGATAAAGTAAAGAAAGTAATTCTACCATAACCATTGGAGTTTTCCAAAATATGAATTTTTAATATAATTCCCTATAAAGTTTCACAATATAACAAACAGTGCTTACTTTCTTTGTAAAGATTTAATACATGCAATCATTTGCATGAAATGCACTAATCCGTAGTGTGTGTCTCAGAGATATTTACTTATATATACACTTAAATAATCACAAACAGGTGAGATGCAGAATATTTCACTAAGATACACTAAAATGCCCCTTTTCCCCTATACCACCTTCCAGAATACATACATTTATCCTGACTTCTAACTGAATATTCTGACTTCTGATTCTGACTTCTGATGATTCTGTCATCAGCAATGTATGTTGCCTCTTCTTGAATTAACAAAAATGGAGTAAAACTGTGTACTCTTGTTTCTGGTTCCTTCAATTAGTAAAATATTTTTAAGATTCATCCATCTTGTGGTATTAGTAGTTCATTCTCTTTAATTGCATTGTTGTAATCCATCTTATTATTATAACACAGTTTATTTTTCAATAGCTTTACTGAAGTAAAATTCAGGTACTATGAAATTTACTCTCTTAAGTCAGTAAATTCAGTGGTATTTAGCATATTTTCAGAGTTGGTCAACTATCACCACTGTATAATTTTAGAATATCACTCCAAGAAGAAACCCCCTACACTTTAGTAGTCAATCCCAATAACCTCTCGCCCTAGCCCCTGGAAACCATTCATCTAGTTTCTGTCTTGTAAGTTTGTCTATTCTGGAATTTCAAATAAATGGAATCTTACACTATGTACCATTGTTTGTTTATCCATCTATCTGTTGATGGACATTCAGTTTTTTCCAGTTTGGGGCCATTATGAATAACGCTGCTATGAAAATTTTTGCTTAAGTTTTTTTTATCATTCACATTAATTTCTGGGTCTTATAAATTATAAATTTAGATGACCAGAAACTGCTGAACATTTTTCTAAAGTGGTTGTACAATTTTCTAATTCTAATTCTCCAGGAATGTACGAGAGTTCTGATTGCACCAAACTTCTCCAACACTTAGTATTACTAGTGTTGGTTATAGTATCCATTAGAGAATTTATATAGTAGAATCCCATTGTAGTTTTCATTTACATATCCATGATAATTACTGATGTTAAACTGTTGCCTAGTTGTCCATCTTCTTTTGTGAAGAGTGGGTTTGAATATTTGATTATTTTTATTGGGTTCTTTGTTTTCTCATATTGAGTTGTCAGGGTTTTTTATACATTCTTGATGTAAGACTTTGGTACATAGATGTGTTAATTTTATTTGATCCCAATGTATTTAGCAGAACTTCATATTTTCTTAATGATATCTTTTGAAGACAAGACAATTTTAATTTTGAAGAAGTTAAATGTATGTTTTTTTCTATAGTTAGTGCTTTTAATGTGTTCTATCTGATAAATCTTTGCTTATACCAAGTGTGTGTTTTTTCTCCTAAATTTTTACCATTTACTTTCTTCATGTAAGTTTATTTTTTAATTTGTTGTGAGGAAAAAGATGATGTTCATTTTTTAATGGCTATCCAATTTTTTCAGCACTATTTGATGAAAATACTGTCCTTTCTAAGTTGATACCATTTTTGAAAATCTATTGACCATATATGTTATAGATGGTCTTGTAAATCTCCTATTCTGGAGAAGTTCATTGAGCTATGTGTGTTTGAGTATGCCGCCACTACACTGTCTTGAATGCAATAGCTTTATAGTAAGACATGAAATCAGATAGTGAAATCCCCCAACTTTTTTTCTCTTTCAAAATTGTTTTTGGGTATGTATTTTTCTTCGCATCTCCAAATGTAAATGATCAATTTCTAAGAAAAAAAAGATGCCAGGAATTTGATTCGTATTGTTTTGAATTTTGAATCAATTCGAGGAGAATGATATATTTAGCAATATTGAGTCATCCAATTCATGATTAGGATAAATGTCTCCATTTACGTCTGTTTAGTTTCTGTAAATATGGTTTATGCTTTTCAGTATACAAGTGTTGTACATAATTTGTTAAGTATATTCTCTTCGTTTGAGGAGAAGCCAGCAAGAGAAAATATTTTTAAATCACATAGGGTAAACAGAGGACTGAATCTTGAGTATATAAAGAACTCTAAAATATATAAGGAAGTTTAGGAGAGAAATTGCTCTGTATCCTGTTTGTGGTCATGGTTACATGAATCTATCCAAATTTTAAAACTCATAGGACTACACACCAAAATAGTGTGTTATTAATCACTATTACTAAGTCTAACTTTTTTAAAAAAATTAAAATCTATAAGACAGTATTACAATTGTTCCTTAAATAATCATTGTCGTTATTTATATAAAACTGCATGATTTCCACTCGGGGTTTTCTTTATTCCTTTCTTAAGTTTTCTGCTCCCACCTGAGATCACTACTTTTCAGCTCAAAGTTCTTTAGTATTGATACTTATAGTACTGCAGTTTTGTTGGTGACACGTTCTCTCAATGTCTGTTATTTAAAACATCTATACGGCATCTTAGTTGTTCAAGGATATTTTTGCTGGTTATAGAATTCTAGGGAGAAAAATCTTTCTTTTATCACATCAAAGATATCATTTTATTGATTTCTGGCTTCCATGATTCTGTGGGAGAGTCTGTCATCAAGTTTAGTGTTGCCCTTTCAACAATAATTTGTCTTTTTTCTCCTCAACTATTTTTTAGATTTTCTCTTTATCTTCCATGTTCAGCAATTTGATTCTGATACGCCTAAATAATTAACTCTACTCCCCCAGTTAATTCAAAGTGCTTCTTGGAATTTAATGAAATTCTTTAATGTATTGTTGATCTCTTTCATCAGTTTTTGACATTTTTTCACAATTTTTTCTTAAAACACAATTTCTTGCTATGTTCTTTCTCTCCTTTCCTTTCCTTCAGGAACTCCAAAGTTTATGTCAGAATCTGACAGTGTCTCTTCATGTATCTCATGTTTTGTTGTGTTTTATTTTGTTACTTTTTAAACTATTTTTCTCTGAGCTTCAGGTTTGGTAGTTTCCATTGATTTCCTCTTCAAGTTTCTGATATTTTCTTCTGCTGTTTTCTTCTTATATAAATACATCCAATGAATTCTTAATTTCAGTTACTAATATTTCAGTTTTAGTTTGCATATTTGATTCTTTTTAAATAAATATATATTTCTCTGTTGAAATTATCAGTTTTTTTATCCAAAAGACTTAACCCTTTTCTCCATTTTTTCTTAACATGTTTATAGGAGTAATACTAAGACTTTTTCTGCTAATTTTAACATATGAATTATATAAATGCATGGTTGTATTGCCTCTATTTTCCTTGGACTGCATTTTCTTGCTTTGGATCACATATCTTGCTTTTAAATATATCTCTCAATTTTTACTAAATGTCAGACATTGTTTCTAAAATGACAAAGAGACTGAACTTGAGGTGCATTTCCCCTGAGGCAACATACATTTATCTATTTTAGGTAGCCAATGATGGACTGATCACAGTGATCCAATCAAGAATTAAGCATGACCGGGGATTGGTAGAAGCTTGCATTACTCTAATTTTCATGCTGGTTTCAAAGATCTTGAGAATATGACCTGTCATGTGTTTGCTGAACACCTGTCCCTCTGCCAGGACTTTGACTTTTAAGCACTGTTCAACTGTATGAATTTCATTCCACGTTTCCATCCTGACTCCAAGCTGCCTAGCACTTAGCTACAGTCCACTGGGAGAAAAGTGGCAGCTCTGCATTTAGGCTCTCCAGATTTCAAACTGTCACATCAGCCAATGCAGCAATCAAAAGCCCCTCTGGCTTATCTTTACCCCAGCAGAGTCTTTCTGCTTAAGGCAAGCTTGATCCTCAGTCCATGCCCAGATCTGCAAATGCCCTTGGAGAAAAAATTGGGGTTAGGGGGTGTGGAGTGGACATCAACTTAACTGGAAAGGTCTCTTTTCTGTCTAATGTCTTCTAAACTAATATGTTTTTGTAATAACTTTTTCCCTAGTTTAAATAGTAGAAATGATTTATTATGTAGAAGCTGCCATAGCTTCTACATTATAATTGGAAGCAGAAATACGCCTCATGGATGTTTAAGTGGGTTTTGGTAGATATTTTAGGGATATGCTGCATGACTGAAGATAACATATCACAGAACCTACCTTTAAAGTGAAACTTATTAATAGACTAAGATCAAGGAATATCACCCAGAAGGACGCAGAATTTTCTAAATGCAATTACTTATTCTGTAAAGGACATAAAGAATATCAATTCAGAAATAATTTAATCTGTCCGCTATGAAATAAGTACTTACCAACTATTGAAATGACTGGATGCCGAGTGGTATTTATAAAAATGTGAAGTGTATAACTTCATATTTTCCCTTGATCACTAATTTAAATAACTTTTTCATTTATTTTTCATGGTCCTTTAATTGCTTGTCTTCCTCAAACATTTATTAATGATCTACGTAAAAGAAAAATAACAGAATCAACACAACCAGTGAGATCCCAAAGTTAAGAATAACTCAAGTAGACTCAGTAAAAAAACAAACAAACAAAAAAATAAACAAACTGTTTAGCTCAGGTCACCCAGTTAATAGATTCAAAACTATCAACTATTAATAGTTTTTTAATGCTTCCCTAGTAAACTCACAATAATAAGCTCTGCCATGACTGCTTCCTTCTTCCTTCTCTTTCACTTTTAATCTTTTTTTTACTTTTAAAATTGACTTTTGAACTCCACTGTTTAAAACACAAGGAAGGAACATAGTGAAGCAAGCGGCATCCTCACCTTGCTTAGCTCAGAGGTTTTACTTTATCATTCCCTCATCCTTAGGTCAAATCAAAGCAAGTCTAGTACATAGTACCTATTCAATAAATATTTCTTGAATAATTAATGAATCTCATTCAGGGAATACAGGAATAAATTATTGAATGAGTAAAAAAGAATATCACTTTAAGATTAGGAACCTCTGAGAAAATTATTTTATTTCAGATAACATAATATTCTCAAGTCAATTTATTCCTTTCTTTTTTTCATTTGAGTAGAATGGAATATTTCTCACCCATGCTTACTTAACATTCCTTGTGTATCCTTGCTGTCTTTTTCTGTAAACTGAATATCAATTGTCCTTTAATAGTTGATCTTTGGTTGTTGTCTAAGTTACATTTCACAGTAAGTAACATTTGTAATGCTGTTATAGTAGATGGATTTAATTTGCCATCTCAATGCTTTTGTACTTGAATAAGCACCTGTGCTATTTCTACTAGTCTTATGAAAAGATTCTCATCAAAAAAATATACTTTGCTGCCAGCATATTATTTTACTTACTATTTTACCTACTTTATATTAAATTATGAGATAATAGAAAAATAGATTAAATATAAAAGAAAAAATGACAAATTAACTCCAGCAAAATTAAAACTTTTGTTCATCAAAAGACACCATTAAGGGTTTTCCCTGGTTGAGAGTCCGCCTGCCAATGCAGGGGACACGGGTTCGTGTCCCGGTCCGGGAAGATCCCACATGCCGCGGAGCGGCTGGGCCCGTGAGCCATGGCCGCTGAGCCTGCGCATCCGGAGCCTGTGCTCTGCAATGGGAGAGGCCACAACAGTGAGACGCCCGCGTACCGCAAAAAAAAAAAAAAAAAAAAAAAAGACACCATTAAGAAAGTAAGTCAGTAAGCCATAGGCTGAGGAAAAATATATGCAATCAATACACCACGTAATGAGGACAGATAAGAATTTTAAAAGTCAATAATAAAAAAAATAAATCGATAAAAATGGGAAAATTATTGAACAAATGTTTCACAAAATTAGACAAAGTACCTAATAAGCACATAAAATATGCTCAACATTATTAGATGTCAGGGAAACATAAAATCAAAATGAGTTTTCACTATATATTCCTGGAATGGCTGAAAGTTTAAAAGATCAATAACACCAAAGGTTGGTATAGATATAGAGCAACTGGAACTCTTTTAATTACTAGTGGGAGAGAAACATGGTGAAGCAACTTTGGAAAACTGGCAGTTTCTTTCAAGGATAAAAATTCACCTACCTTATAATCTAATGATTCTGTTTCTATATATTTATACAAGATACATGAAAATATACCCATTATACTATATGTACAAGAATATTCATAATATCTTAATTCACTATAGCCAAACCCCAGAATGCTCAAGAACAGGAAATGAATAAAAAGCTAGTATGCCCATACTATGTAGTACTACTCAGTAATAATAGTATTTGTAGATGAATCTCAAAATTATTATGGCTACTGTAAGAAACCAGAGACAAACGAGTATATTACATGTGATTCCACTTACAGGAACTTCTATAGGTGAAAGTAAGCTATGGTGATGAATTCAAACAATAGTTGCCTCAAGAAGTAGGGGTGGGGATTGACTGGGAGGAAGGAATGCAATGGCACTTTATGGGCTGATGGAAATGTTCCTATCATGATAGTGCTGTGAATTACCCAGGTGTATGCATTTGTCAGTTCATTAAACTATAAACATAAGATATACACATTTCACTATATAATTTCTCTAAATATAAAATATGCCTCGGTTTATAATAAATAACTAAAATTAAAATATAAAACAAAAAGAAACCAATATTTTAGGTGTAGATTTTCAAGATTTGTCTGTCAGAATTTCATCCAATGCTATTTTACAATATGAAGTTGAACTCTTCTGAAGAATTATCAAGAACAACCTGAGAGCATCAATTATCTCCATTTTATAGAGTGAAAAATTAAGACTCAGGAAGAATATGTAATTTAGTCAAAGCTACACAACTCTTAAAGCAATATATTCAGGATTTTAAATATGGTTACACTGTGATGACAGCCTGAACTCCTTCCCCATACTATGCTGCTTTTACATATGCTATTTTAACTCTGATCTCTCCTACATAATAAGCTTATTTTAGTGAAAAACAAAATTGGTATTATGACTTTTGGGTAGCAAAAAATTAGAAAGAGCTTATGGTATATATTAATAAAATAAGACTGTATGATTATGAATTAATACTGGAAAGTAAAATGGACCTAAAAACTTTATGTTGATTGGGAAAAGACAGATAAACCAATGGATGCATGCATCCTAGTTTGGAAAAACATTGGGAATGAAAGAGAGATACATTGACCATGACAGATTATACTTCTCTATAAGGAGAGGTGAAAAATTATACACATGCCGGAGAATACACAATGATAGTACTAGGAATCACACAGAAGCTATATTATTTTTGTTCTAAGTTTTCAAAATAAATTGTCAGACTTATAAAGGTACAATTTACATACAGTAAAGTGAAAACTTTCTAGATGTCCCCTCGTTCTGTGAGTTTGTAAAAACTCATGCAATTGAATAACCACCACCACAACCGAGATATAAAATACTGTCATCACCTGAAAGTTCCCTAATTAGAGTCTGTTCCTGTCCATCACCCCCAATCTATAGAAACTACTGATTGCATTTTTGCCCTCTAGTTTTGTAATTTTCCAGAATTCAGATAAATGGAGTAATATAGTATGCAGTGTTTTGACAACCACCTTCTTCTACTAAACATCATTATTTTGAGATTACTAATGTTGTAACATGTAACATTAGTTCATTCCTTTTTATTGCTGAGTAGTATGCATTGCATAAATATTCCACAGTTTGCTAATCAATTCACCAGTTCATGGATATTTGTTTTGTTAACATCTTGAGGGATTATCAGTAGAGTAGCCCTAAATATTGGCAAACAAGTTCTGTGCAAACATGTGTCTTCCTTAATCTTGGTTAAGTACCTAGGAGTGGGATTTCTGGATAGTATGGTAAATGTATGTTTAACATTATAAGACTCTGTCAAACTATTTTGCAATGTGGATGTAACATTTTGTGTTCCCACCAGCAATTATGAGAGGCCAGTTGCTTTCATCCTTACAAGAATGTGTTAACATCAGTTTTTATTTATTTGATCCATGCTAGTAAGTATGTAGTATTATCTATATGTAGTTTTAATTTGCATTTTCTTAATGATTTATGACATTCATGTACTTATTTGCCAGTTGTATATCTTCTTCATATAAAGTGCTGTTCAAAACTTTTATGCATTTTAATTAGGTTGTTTCCTTTCTAATGAAATTTGAGTTCTTTATATATCTTGGTTATCAATACTTTATCACCAATATGCTTTACAAATTTTTTCTTTCTGAATGTGACTTGTAATTTTATTTTCTTTTGAAGAAATAATGTTTTTTGAAGAACAAAAAATTTTTAATGTTTATAACTTCCAGTTTATCAAAGTTTTCCTTAATGAATTGTGCTTTTTATGGCCCATCTTCCTAACAAAAGTTCACAAATACTTCTCCCATATTTTCTAGAAGTTTTATAGCTTTAGTTTTAAACTTAGGTTTATGATTCATTTCAAGTTAATTTTTTTGTATAATGCAAAGTGTGAGTTGACTTTTTTTGCATGCAGATATCCAATTATTTCAGCACCATTTGTTGAAAGCAGTATGTTTTTCTCCATTTAATTCCCTTGATAAATATGTGAAAATTGACCTTATGCCAGTGGTTATATTTCTGGCCTCTTCTCCTTTATTCTATATACCAATTGTTCCTCCTTTCACTAATATCACATTGCCTTGATTAGAGTAGATTTATATTAATCTTGAAATCAAGTAGTTTAAAACATATATATGTATATATCATCTCCTTTTATTATGCAGTATCTTAAATTTCTGAATACACCTGAATATTTTCCAGAAATTTTTTCTTCTCAATTATTTCATCTGCTCTATATTTAGTCTAAAATATGAAATATTACCAAATCATGTTTTTAAATCACAATTTAGCACTTTTATAATCCAACATATCCCCAAGATCATTACATCATCACCATTAACACATAAGGCCTCTATCTTTCTCTAATTTGAAAATATTTCTCTGTATAATTCAATTTGCTTAATATGAATGGTAAGTTATATAACATACTTATATCAGACCATTTTCAAGAAGACTTGAAATGGATTATGAGAAAGAAGATATGCATATAATAAGACTAATAAAATAGATATTACTAAGTTTTTCCCAGGCCTTTTTGCCTTTTAGGTAAAAATGGGCTCACGGTAGTAGTCATCACTACTTCAGAGAAAAAAAAATGGTCCCTAACCCTACTTACTCATATAAGAACTTCTAGTCACATTCAAAGTCACTCCCTGTCATTTCTGAGAGTCCCCATGCAGTTGCTAACATGTAATTAAGAGCTAGAATGTCAGCCAAAGTTATCCTTCAATGCCTGTCATATTTTCCATGTCTGCTCTGATCCTTAGTCTATGTCAATCTCAGTTTCCCTCAAAACCACTTGACAAAATCTTACCATTGTACCTTTGGCATATGTTCAATATAAGAGTCAAAAACCCAATAAGACTTTTATAGTTAAAAGAAGGGTCAATTATATGACTCAGTGTCGTAAAGTCAAATGTATAACATTACAATAGTTTTCACTGAAAGCTCTCTTGTAGAGGGTTCCATAACATGGTTCAAAGATGTATAATTCTGCCAGTCTAACTGAATCCAATTCAGTATATACAGAGAATCAAGGAACTGGAATAAATATCTACCTCTGAGACTATACATAAATTATTCTTATTCCTTTCCATCAATTTTGAATATACTCAGTGTTCAATTTTTTTAACTATATTATCCTGCTGATATAGTGTTGCCATTTCTACCTATTTGGGACATTGTCAGCCAAAACAAGTATAACTTGAAATTATTAAGTGAGTTATAGTTTGAGTAAACAGAGAATGCCATACTATACTGGGCCTCTAATATACTACAGGAATCAAATTCAAAGGATTGAGTATTATCAAGTCAATCAATCACTACACTTCTTATACAGATAACCCATCAACTTTATGGAATCTGGCCACTCTTTCTGCCACACTAATGAAACTGCCTTTTTTAGAGATCATTTGTGATCCCGTGAATATCAAATCTAATCATCTATTCCTAGTCTTCAATATCTCTCTGCAGCACTTTATATAATTGACCAGATGATACTTCTTTAATATTTATTCTTCCTTGGCTTACAAAACACAATCTGCAACTAATTCTCTCAAAACTTTCCCCTCATTTCCTTAACCCAGATTTTTTATGATCTGTCATCTGGACAGGTGGTAAACTTCCTATCTTATTTCTGAATCACCTATCTGTTGACCTTCTAGCTTCTCCCACTGCCAAAAAAAAAAGTATATTTTCTAAAAAATAATTTTTTTGTATCAATTAACTCATAAATTGTCATATTTCTGATTAAACAAGACATATTGAACAAATAAGCTTAATATAGCCCTCTCATGAATTATAAAAAAAAATAGATTTTAAAAATGGCTAAACTGGTCAGATAGGTTCACTGGTGAATTATACCAAACATTTAAGGAAAAAAGTATACAAAATGTCTACAATCTTTTCCACAAGACAAAAGCAGAAGGAATATTTTCTAACTCATTTTGTGAGGCCAAATCCAGGCAAAGACTTTATAAGAAAGTATAGACTACTATCTCTCATGAATATAGATTTAAAAATTCTCAACAAAATATTAGCAAATCAAATCCAACAATGTATAAAAAGAATTATACACAATTATACACTACAACCAAGTAGGATTTATCCCAGATATGTAAGACTGGTTCAACATTCAAATATTAATTAATGCAATTTATCACATCAATAGGCTAAAAAAGAAAAATCACATGATCGTATCAATAAATGCAGAAAAAAACATTTGACAAAAGCAAACACCCATTTATGATAAAAATAGTCTTTTTAAAAAATGGTGCTGGAACAACTAGACATTCACATGCAAAAAAATGAATCTAGACACATATCTTACACCCTTCAAAAAATTAACTCAAAATGGATCATAGACCTAAATGTAAAGCACAAAAGTATAAAATTCCTAGAAGATAACAAAGGAGAAAATCTAGTTGACTTTGGACATGGCAATGACATTTTAGATACAACACCAAAGGTACAATCCATGAAGGAAATAATTGATATATTAGATTTCTCAAGAGCAACATTAATTTAGAAGAAAATTATGTTTTTCCTTCAAATTTCTGAGGGAAAATAATTTTACACCTGGAATTTCTATATCCAGCAATATTTTTAATTAAGTAGAGGCTAAAATAAAAGCATTTCTGACAGGCAAGTTCTCAAAATTTTGATCTCCCATACACTCTTTTGCAGGAAACTACTGGAGGATGTGCTCCACCAAAAAGAGAGAGTAAACCAAAACAGAATGTGGTAGATGCTCTTAGGAGCTGTCCAGATTCCTCCTTATTAAGGTCATATTTCTTCAGCTGTTGGCAGAGAGCCTTCATCTTTTGATCCCTTTAGGAACTGCCTCAGGTGCAGAGACTTGCCTTACCCACGATAATAGCATTTACCTGGGTGGGTCATATCAAAGACATGACCAAAGTGTAGTTATAAAGACTTGCACATTTTGACTTACGCTGGGACAACTCCTGAAGAGCCATTCTAACTCTAGGACTTCTTGTAGGATCAGCCAAGTTTCATTGAACCCATACTGCAAATCAACCTTCCCCTCTGACAAGGCTTGCTTCTTGCCCTCTCTTCCCACTGGTTGATCCCAAAGTACATCTTAATGAACATTCTACACCCAGATCAACCTCAGAGTCTGGAGAACCCAGCCTGTCTCACAAATAATGGAATGAGATTCAAAAACAAGAAGTTTAATAAAAAGCAAGATGAAGATAATCACTCAGATAATGGTGAAGGGAAATCCTAGGTCAACATCCATACAGTAGACTCAGAGAGCAAACAGTTCTGGCTAGAGCAGAAAGTCAAAGCATTCCAGGAAAAAAATATCCAATAAAAAGATGAAATTTATAGCATTCTGAATATTTTGATCATGTTGTGAAGAGATTTATTTTTTTGTGATAAATGCTGAGGATAAAATAATTATGACCATGGAAAACAAAGCATGATCAGAGACAACTTGCAATATGTGGGGAAAATGAATGTTGTTCCAGAAAGTAAATGTAATCAATAATACCTTTCACAAGTCAAATAAGAATAATATGCATGGTCATAATAATGCAAAATTGAATATTAAGCTCACCAGAGTTTATTACCTAACTGTTCTGTGGAGGAAGTATATTAGATATCAATTATTCACTTTTGGAATAATCAAGTATTTCATTTTGAGATATCAATAGATAATGTTGAAAACTGAAGAGCCATGTATACAAATTTTGCAAGATATTTAGTGATGTAGATAAAAGCCACAAAAAGTTCAAGATGAGAAATGGAGGGAAGGGATGAGAAGTTCATAGTTTTAAACTTAGAAACTATTAAAAATATACATTTATAATTTTTGTTAAAATATTCTCAGGAACATTTTATCTTATTAACTTCCAATAGTTTCCAGTATATTTGTCTCCAAAATGCTAATTCCCCTTTGTTGTGGTCTGAATATGTGTGCTCCCCAAAATTCATCCAATGTGATGGTATTTGAAGATGAGGCCTTTGGGAAGTAATCAAATTTGGATGAAGTCATGAGAGTGTGGCTTCCATGATGGGATCAGTGCCCTTATAAAAAGAGACACCCGAGATCTCTCTCTCTGAACATGCACAATGAAAAGGTCATGTGAGCACACAGAGAGATGGTGGCTAGCTATAAGCCAGGAAGAGAGCTCTTGCCAGAAACTGATAATGCTGGCACCCTGATCTCAGATTTCCAGCCTCCAGAACTGTGAAAAAGTCAATTTTTGTTGTTTAAGCCACCAGTCTATGGCATTTGGTTATGGCAGCCCAAGCTGATGAATACACCCTTAATAGCATTTCAAATTTTTTCGTGTGCCTTATATTCCAGGCACACAGTTCTCCAACCATGCCATAGCTTTCATTCCTCTATACCTTATTAGCTTTCAACTTGTTTTCCCTTTTGCTATAATGATTTTGCTCACTTAACACATTTGGCAAACTCCTCATTCTTTTCTTTTCAAGTCCCAAATCAATCAACTGTACCACTTCCGATTTACCCAACTCATCTGAACAGAATTAAGCACTCTTCTTACTAGTACTTAATCGTATTGAACATATTTCTATTACAGAATTATCATGTAGTGTTATGTTTTAATTATGTTTGCTTGCATATTTTTCCAATTGACTACAGATTCTAAAAGTAGGAATATTATTTATTAATCTCTGAATGAATTGTTGTCTAACACAGTGATTGTTTTACATAGAAAATCTTGCTAACTTCAATCAACACACAAAAAAATAATGTTTTGATAACTTTGCCTCAACTTCACTCTATGTATCTGCAATTTGTCTTTTCCTCTTGGGCTGTTTCCCTCTACACATCATTTGTTTATCTGTAGTATTTGGAAAATTTCTGTGACCTTGTAAAAAAATAATCCAAGAATTCAACTCATAGAACACACATAAAAATCTGTTTTAACATCCAAAACTATATTTACTTTTGATTTTTAAATTGAAATAAGTGGACTTATATAAAATTGAAAGAACTTTTAAAATAAAATTATGTTTTCTTAAAGTGGAAGAATTATAAAATTCCTCACATGTTTTTGATATCAAAGACTAAATATCAATATTATTGGTGTACAAAACTTCTAGGACAATTCTCTTTAAAACAAAGTTTGATGAAGTTTTCCAATCTCATCTGTTTACTGTGGTGATGAGTTAATCTGCAATGTAATTTTGTGTATTAGCACTATTGCCTGTTTCTTACATTTGCTAATAGAACTATAATTGAAGTATCAGGAAGAATATAGAAATCTGATATTATACGATGATTTGTAAATGTGTTGTTGAAATACTAAGCAAGTTAAAACTTTATATACACTTATAATATATATATATATATATATATACACACACACACAATGATGTTTACCCAACAACTTCAAATATTTCTTTTCTAAAAGATTTCAAAAATATCAGTCTCAATCTCTTATCCTGCTCCACTGGGATCGTTACAGGACATATTTCCAAGTACAGGAAACATGAAAATAATAATATTCAGTCAGCATTTTCTATGAAAAAGCCAATTTAGCAATAGCCAACACTCTACTGACAGACTTAGGTTGGGTATGCCCTGTGAGGTAGAGGTACCTAAAGCAGTTGCTTCCAACTACCTAATACAGTTGTTACTGAGACCACTGACATTACCCCCTGCCTCCCACCTCTTTATTTAGGTATAATCTACATGTAATAAAATTCACCCATAGAAGTTCTGAGTTTGATAAACTTTGAGATCTGTATTCAGTCATGTAACCACTGCCTCAATCAAGATATAGAATATCACTCTCACCCCAAAGGTTTCCTTTTGCCTTTTACATCTCCTGAAACCAGTTAAATATTTTTGTTTACCATTTCACCCATTCTTTCCTCTTTATGATATATTATATCCAGTTCATTTACAGCACGACTCTGGAACAAACTGCTATTTTCTTAGATGAATCAACTCTTTCTTAAATCACCTTCTGGGTTCTGGCTTCCACAGAGTTATTCTGAATGACACAACTCATATATGACCCATCACATTCTTTCATACTGAACTCAGGAAGGGTTTACATAACTAATCCATCTACTGCAGAGTTTATTTTTAAATGAAGACTCATATCACATATGTAATTTTTAATTTTGGTCCCATACAAATTATTAAACTCAGAGTCATTTAAAAATTGCTGACAGCCACTGCCCTCAGTTCAAATCTTCAGTTCACTTGCCAAGTGCCATACAAGTCATTAGAAATGAAAATATAACTCAGAAAAAAGTATACATTAAAATACATGAACTTAAAATATATAAACAATTGAATTTATCACTTACAGAGACAATTTAAAATATTTATATAGAGAAAACAACACTAATTTCTACATTGATATATTAATCTTATTATTTAAAGTCTCCAAAAATAAAATTATCAAAATCTAAAATACTTTTGATAAAAATACTAGATTAAACATCATAAGATTAGCAATAAAAATAAATGTAACATTTTTTGCAGATATAGAATTAAAATATTCCAGTGACAGGAAACAGGTGTCCAACAATTACTTCAGTTTTCATTTCCATAGTTAATAATGATCACAGACAATCTAAGAGCCTAAACAGGAGGGAAAGCAAGAAATTGAAAGGTATGGAGACATGTTCCCTTAAAAAAGTTAAAGAAATAAATTTATGTTTGGCCCTAAAAGGAGGCAAGACTAAGGGCATTCTTGATAGATATCTTGAAATGGTTCATGGGTTCCCGTTAAAATGAATGAGAAGACAGGATGTATGTTTCTCTAGAAGGCTGAACTTGATTGACTAAATGATGACAGAAGCAGAATTTACAAAAAAGGAAAATTTGTCCGTATAATAGGCAAGAATATCTGTCTAAATTAGTGGTCTCAGCCTGGCATGATTTTATGCCAAATGGGACATTTGGTAAAGTCTGGAGACATTTTGTCACAAGTCTGAATGGGCAAGGGAGAGTGTCCCTGGCATCTAGTTTGCTGATGCTCAAGATGCTGACAAACATCCTACAGTGCATAGGTCAGCACCTACAACAGAGCATCACCCAGTCCAAAATGGCAACAGCACCAAGATTGAGAAACCTGGGTCTAAATTATGGAGATGTACAGGAGGGAGGTCAGCTGCCCAACAGATTCTGGGATGTCCCTTTACTGACATTACTCATGAAAAATCTCAGCAGCTTCTTTAAGTATTGTTATATGATCCTTCTCTGGGTCCTTATACTCAAGAAACTTGCATTCTACTTTGTAAAGTAAGACATACATGTACGAGAAGATAAGCACCAAATAAAACAGGGTACCTATTTAACTTACACATTCTAAGACTTCAAAGGAAAAGAGGGAATCTAAACATGAGGATTAAGTATACAGATTCTGGTTACTCTCTTTGAATTCCGACCCCAACTGTAATATTTTCTAATTAGCAGACTTAGAGCAAAATATCTGTCTTCTGAGAGCTTCCGCATTCTCATCTGTAAAATAAAGACCTAAAGTTTAGGGTATGTGTAGGAAAAAGTAAATTAACATCTGAAAAGTGCTTATAAGGATGTCTGGCATGTAATATTAGCTATGATGATGATGATGATGGCACCAAGAGATTAAGAGAAATTTTATGGAGAAGATGAGATTTGAGTTGAAATTATAGAATAGATAGACTTTAGACGGTTTATAAAAGAAAAAAAAAACTGGTATTTTGTAGGAGGAGAGCATCAGGCCATAAAGAATGAAATACACTACCCTCCTCACTCCATCTCTTTTCATTGCTTCCCTCAGGGCTACCTCCTTCTCTTCTCTCCAGAAGTTCTTATGTGGTCATTTCCAACCTGAACCAAGATGCTACATAGTGTGGCTCAAGTAGGGTAGGAGAGGGTAATGCAAAAATTAACATTTTTATGTCATAAAAAATTTTTTTCTGCATTTCATATGTCAATGTATTTCAGCTGCTAAAAATAAACTATTTTTGATGTTTATAAAGTATTGTTTAAATTGACAGGTATCAATTATGCAATATCTCATATGAATTAAAGGATTAAGCTAGTATAAAAAGTATTTCATTTTCCAAGTGCATTATACTTTTATGCCAGAAGCAAACAAACAGAAAAGCTGCACAGTTCTCAGTGTCATGGTGAGTTGCTTATGTCCCTCTCCCCTGTGTGGGTTTGAGTATATATTTTAGAAGGGGGCTAATTCATCTGTTAAACTAAAATACAGAATAAATCTGCCTGTGTCTCATTCAAACATCACAGAAACATCATAATACATCTTTATCTGGAAAAGAGAAAGAATTCTATACATATCCTAAATTGAGGCAGTATAATAAATAACAAAATGAAATACCAAGTGCATTCATCTACATATACAGGCAATTTTTAAAATAATTTAGTCTCAATAACAAATACTGTTTTTCTAGAAAATAAGTAAGACTGGAGAACATAAGCAATTTCTTCCAAGGTCATCCAGCACAATGTTTTTAAGGGTAGAATCAGAAATGCAACCTCAATTTGCAACAAGATTTTCAAACTTGTCGGTTCTATAAATCTTATGGATTGCTTTCAGGGTCAGGGACCAAAATCCCTGGTATAAGGTGGTAACACAGATAAATCATTGCCTGTCATAGCCACACTTTATTTTTTAGAATTTTTGCTTTCGAAAGTCTACACTCCCAGAGCATATTACTTTTTTCTTCTGTACAGTTTCATTACCTATTACCCACATGAATGAAAAACTGAAAAATCTTTAAAATCTTGTTAATACTTGACAACTTTAAGCATTTTCAAAATTTTTTTTGACAAAGAAAAACGTAGAATCTAAATAACAAAATCCCTGGAATGAACATAAAGCCAATAAATATCGTACAAATGGAAAGCTTTATGAGCCAAACAATTTTTTTTTACATCTTTATTGGAGTATAATTGCTTTAGAATGGTGTGTTAGTTTCAGCTTTATAACAAAGTGAATCAGTTATACATATACATATGTTCCCATATCTCCTCCCTCTTGCGTCTCCCTCCCTCCCACCCTCCTGAGCCAAATAATTTTGAATAGTGATTTAAGAGAGCGCAGAAAGGAGAGCATTATATTATACATGTTTATATACCTATATGCATCTTTTATGTATTAACTTTGTGGGAATCTGCCGATATTTCCTCTTTTAGCTCTACAGAAGAGCTCAATCACAAGTGTCTTTCTACTTTAAATGGTCTCAGGATATTTTGAGAGAAGATTTTAAATTGCTTTCATGTTCTGCCAACATAGCTATAGTTGAGAAATAGAGTAGAAAATGCATATAAATTAGGTTATTTTGCAAATTGGTAACATCTTCAATATTATCTTCCTCTTTTTAATGGATTTAAATTAGAAACACTAGTGACTATGTTAGCATATTTTGTGCTCAGTGGGAGACACCATGGAAGGGACCTTTGGGTATATTTGGAGAGTGATAAACAGTTGAATATCATTAGCACCAAAATCAAAATAATATTACACTGAAAATATAGAGTTTTAAAGAAATGTCAACTGCATCTTAGAGAATTTCAAACAAACATATGGGGTAGTTGTAAACCATTCTAAAATGAAGAACTTATTGAAAAGTATGATTTTCATCTACTAACTTAAAGTTAAAAAAAAATCTATTCCTCTCTGAATCATTCTCAAATGAGCTCTGTTCTGTGTTAGAAAAATATTGTCCTAGACATATTTATTTGCCAGGTCAAGAAATCTTTTGCTTATATTCATTCCTTTGCTTTCTTTTAGATGATTCTTTTTATATTTGAAAACTGGAATATGAACTGCTGGAGTCAAAGCATGTACGGTTACTCAAACAGAATTATTCTCCACTGGGATTTCATGACATGCACAAACGGGAATTTCACGGAATGTAAATGAGGCAAACACAGCTAAGGGGACTAGAGCTGGGAATAAAAAATCAGAAACAAGCTTCTCTCTTTCTCAAGCACCACATGATCTCCATGTCTGCTTCTCTTGGCAGGACTGTTGTATTTTTCTTTCTTTTTTTCCTACAGGTTAGTATTCTCTGTCTGAACATTATAGACCTTAGCCATCCAGGCATGTAACCGATGTGTTTTATAAATTCAGCTTAGTGCTAACTGCCCAGCTGCCCTGAGTTCGGCTATACCACAGGTTCCGACTACCTAGGATGGAAAACATTAATCCAGATCAGCTCTTTGTCTTCCTCTGGTTAGTATCCCTAAACCTGATGCATTCAACTAAAGTGACCACAAATATGGTCATGAAGCAAAATCATTGATTCATCCAAGAAATATTTATATTTACTAGGTGATGAACACTGTGCCTAGTGAAGATAAAAAGGCAGTCTTTGATCCAATGAAATACAGTTTAGTGGAACAGTCTTTTTTTCAAATAATCACATTAATTAAAGCATAATTGCCTGAGAAAAACTCAAAAGGAAACTGAGTGTTCTGGGAGAAAAATCTGCATTTCTGTGAAAGTGCATGAAAAAAGAAATTCATTGATCTGGAAGGTCAGGGAAAGTTTTTCTGAGGAAGTGAAGTTAGAAATGTGTTTAGAATAATGAACAGGAGTTCACCAAGTTAAGGAAGAAAGAGAAGGTGAGAACAGCATTCCTGAAAAAGAAAAACATGTGCAAAGGCCCTGTGGTAGAAGACAGAAGAGTGCACTCAACATATTGTGAGAAGGGCTCAGTAGCTGTTGAAGAGAGAAGAATGTGACTGGATTCAGTAGAGCCTGAAGTGGTAAGCAGGGGCCACTTCACTTGATCTTACTAATCTTTATTTGTCTTTATTCTTCATCCTTAGAACAATGGGAGACTTAGAAGAATTTTAAACACGTCGGTAACTTACTGAGATTTTTGTTTGAAAGATGTCCCTAATTGCAGTGAAGAGACTGTATGGAGGAAAAAGTAGATGTAAGACCAATTGGTAGGCAAGTTAATAGTGCAAATAAGAGATGATAGAAGTTTGGCTTAAACACATGGTAGTAGGAATAAAGGAGTGTTTAGAATTGAGAGATATTAAAGAACAAAACGGATATGACAAGCCTTATCTTCCACCCTAGGAATGGGAGACCATGCTAGAAAAGGGGAAAGGGACAGAGCATGTAAACTTACTGATAGGTCTGTAGTACCCAAATAGCAAGGATTAAAGATGCCCATATTATAGGTTCAATTGTTTCCCCCCATAAAGGATGTGTTGAAGTCTTAACCCCCAATGCTTCAGGATGTGGCCTTATTTGGAAGTAAGGTCTTTACAGGGTAACCAAGTTAAAATGAGGTCACTAAGGTAGGTACTAATCCTGTATGACTGGTGTCCTTACAAAAGGGGAAATTTGAACACAGAGGCAGAATGCACAGAGGGAAGGTGACGTGAAGACACACGGGGAAGAAATGGCCATGTTACTGGTGTGTTACATCTACAAGCCAAGGACTGCCAAAAATTGTCAATAAACCACCAGAAGCTTTGAAGAGGCAAGAAACGACATTTTCCCTACAGGTTTCAAAGGGAACGTGGCCATGCTGAAATCCTGATTTTGTACTTCTATCCTCCAGAACTGTGAGATAATATATGTCTGTTGTTCTGAGCCACATAGTTTGTGGCACTTTGTAACAGCAGCCATAGGAAACTAATACAAGCTATAATCCTGGAAAGGATTTACCTGACCCCTATAAAGATTTACCTTATAAATTTGATATTATTGTTAGTGTTCTTAAAATGCCTGAAGCAATAATGACACATCAGATTTTATACTGTAGAATGTATAAATTTCATACCTTCAATGAGTCACTGATTTTACGCAGCTACTTATGCCTTTATTTAAGATATCAGGTTATAGAAGGTCTAGTTTTCAGATATGTCACCATTTTTTTTATGTCATCATTTTTATTCAATAGTAAATGTGCTCATCTGAAATCAGCTTGAAAGACATGCAAAAGATGTTTAGGCCAAATAGAACTCACTAGACTTCTAGTTAAAGATGGTCTGGTAGGCAGAATTCTACAATAGTTCCCAAAATCTCTACTCCCTGATATACATCCCTATATAATCCTCTCTTCTCAATGGGACTTGTAAATATAACAGAATTTTACTCCTGTGACTAGGTTACATTATTGGGCAAATGTAAAAGGGATTTTGCAGATGTAATTAAGATCCCTATTTAGTGGATTTGAGTTCATGGAAAGAGAGACTGTCTTGAGTGGGCTCAGTTGATTTGGTGAGCATTAGAAAGGGGGTCCAGACCTTCCCTTGAAGGAGAGATCTGAAGTGTTTTTGTTTCTCCGAAAGTTCTTTTCACTCCTCCAACACATCCATGGGTAATGTCCATTAACGAGAATTCTAGATTATGAATTTATAACAATTTTCAGAAGTTATCTCCTGTTGCATACAGCTCACCTTGTACCCCGTATCATATCATGACAGACACCCAATATTTTAACTTCCCATTTACCAAGGGCCCCAGAAGAATGTAATGGGAATAGTATGGAGCTTATCAAATGAGACCATAGACCAATTCCACTCACTCTTATGTGTCACTTTATTTCTTTATACTATTGCTAGTTATTACCTGCACTTTTGTGACATGAACTGGCTTATCCAAAACCACTGGAACTTCAGTCTTCTTGTCCCGGAAAAAATGTATAGCAATGAAAAGATGCTCAACATTGTATGTTATATAGCAACAATAAGAAAACTAAAACCTGATTAAAACATAGGCTGATGACCTTAATAGACACCTCACCAAAGGTATACAGATGGCAAATAAGCATATAGAAAGATGTTGTACCTCATATGTAATCAAGGAAATGTAAGTTAAAACAAAATGGCACACCACTACACACCTATTATAATGGCTAAAATCCAGAACACTGACAGCGCCAAATTCTGACAAGGATATGGAGCAACAAGAACTCTCATATACTTCTGGTAAGAATGCAAAAGGGTTCAGCCACTTTGGAAGACAGTTCAACTGCTTCTTACAAAACCAAACATACTCTTACCACACCATCCTGCAATTGTGTCCCTTGGCATTTACTAAAATGCCAAAACTACAAATTCTTATAGGGACTAGAAAGGTAAATAGTGTGAGCAGATTAGGTATGAAGTAATAGGAAATAGTGAAGCCTGTGCTGTCACACTGTGTCTGTTCACCTAAAAGCACTTATGAATAATTTTGAAGATAATCCCACTGTCCTGACCAAACAAAACTCATCTGCTGGCCTGAATTTAGGTCTCTGGTTTGTAACAACTACTTTATATGTTTATACGTTAATTAAATGTCATGAGATTTTTAAGGGAAACCGGCAAAAAGAGTAAGTTACTATCAGGTAGTAGAGGAGTGAAAGACGTTTCATTCAATTTATAGGTGAGATTAATCTGGAGTGAAAATGGTATCCCCTAAACAGAACTGGATTTTTAAGTTAAACTAAAGTATGTAGAAGAAATTATACAGATGAAACTGTTTTTAAAATGAAGTGAAAATCTTGTCCTGGAAATTAGGAACAACTGGAATCAGGGTGGTTGGTGGGCAAAGAGTTTGGAGAGGACAAAGAATTCAACTTCTATTGGCTAAAACACAAATATAAAACAAAACTTTTAGCTGTTTTTCTGATATCCCAGTGGCTCTTACTCACAAACAAAAGAAAACAACTCTCTGCTTAAGGAAAGATATCACCTTCTATACTGCATTTTAAAAAAACACATAAACTAATACACTTAATAATATAAAGTGTAATTATAGTATGTGTTGCTGTATTATTCTTCTGCCGTTACATCCTGCATCACTTGATAGGAAAACCTGTCCTCACTGTCCTTACCTGATTCTGAAGGAACCACTTGAAATAATTTGGAGATAGATAAGAACGCTGAACCTTAAAGAAAAATAAACTTTAAGTCCAGAAATGAAACAGAGAAAATTGGGAAATAGGTGCTAATATGAAGAAATGAAAAGTAGGGTCAGACAAGAAAAAATGCTTTATGGCTCAAACTCCAATTCAACATTAGTTCCATGTGGAAATAAACTATTTTGTAATTTGCTCGAGTCTACTTTTTTGACCTTATTAATATTTTTAAATACCTTCTTCATTTCCTGAGGATCACATTGTGGTGATTGCAGGAATGATTTTTCCAAGAAGCATCAAGGAACAACTAAGGACAAAAAAGCAATATTTCACCTTCCTTATCTATATCTACCATAATTACCTGGTTTTGCTGCAAAACATATTCATTCTCAAAATTCATAAACCCTTATTACTCCTTTAATTTTTGTATAACTGATATTCTGAGGAATTTCTCTAATTCACTCATTTCCTTTCACCAGTGCCTCTGAAATTTATAAAGAACAGAGAGGTGGAGAAATGACTGGACAGGTTTTACGCACCAAGACCCTTCACCACAGATGTGGTAGTGAGTCATTCTGGGTCACTTACTCTTAGAAATAGAGGTTTTTGTTTCAGCACAGGTCAAGGGATGTAACTGAACAGAGCCCTTCATGGTGAGGACTATCTCTGACTCCTCTTGACTATCTCTAGCTCCACGGGCCTACGTGACAAAGCCTTGAAAACCATCATTCTCCCTCCCTACAGGACAGTATGCCAGTCTTAGCTCTGTTGCCTAAAGCTGATACGGGCTTGAGTTAGAGAGCAGGGTAGTCACTACGCCCTGCAGCTTCTTATTCTAGCTCCTTTGCCTCTGTCCATGTTGGAGCCTAGTGTCAGGCCTCTGATTCGTCCTTTCTCTCATATTTGCTGAGAATGTGTAGGTATGGATGTAAAGTCACTGATGTAAGATGACAAGAGAACATGTAGGAAGCTAGAGTGCAAATATCTCTATTCTGGCAGTGTGCTTGTTAGCTTTGTTATTGCTATGACTCTTGTCTTAAACTCTTGTGTCTATACTTGTCACTATAAACCTACTTGATTTCATGGATACTATTCTTCACTACTGTCAGTTTAAAATATCTGAAAAACCTTCAGAAATAGTATGCTCACTTGTGACTCAGCTCTTTTCTAGGTTCTGATAACTGTAGCTTGCTTTTAAACAATGAAATTGGCAAAAGTCCTAGTTGTTATTCTAACTTCCTGGTCTTCATAACCTAGACTTTCCTACTCTTGGTCATCACTGGAGTTAAATTGTTAAGGGTAAATATTGGGTTAGCCAAAAAGTTCGTTCAGGTTTTTCTGTAACATCTTACGGAAAACCCGAGTGAACTTTTTGGCCAACCCATATAATAGAAATTGAGAACACTTCTGGAGTCTGCAAAAGCTTTAGGGCATAAAGCCAAAGCTTTCTATTTTTTTATTCTAAATAAACAGGTTTAAGGTAATTCTCTCTAATTCTTTATTTCATTATGAATGTAACAGAAAAACCCAGTAACAAACTATTTTCCCCTGGAGGTGTATTTAATTTATGTAATAATGCATGTATTCATTCGTCCAGAGACTACGCTATGTAATGGTGACAAAGAATGAACTAAAAGAAATGGTTCTTGACCATAAGAAGACTCTTTGAGCTTAAAGACTGTGCTGCCTCACTCTCTCCTCCTCTCCCTCCCTCTCCTTCCTTTCCTTCTCCTTTGCAGGCAATTGTGCACGTGCTCTCTCTCTCTCTCTCTTAATATCCTCATGTAGCTACTTTGCTTCTTTATATAGTGTCTGGTCTCAAGAGTGAATCAAAAGAACATGTCCCAATGTATACATGCTTATCAAGTGCCTGTTTGCATTATGCCTTCTAATGTTAAAATTGGATAAATCCTAAATCGGTGTGGGAGAGAACTATATCAGGGCATGAATACCATCAGGCTTGAGAGAGTCACATCACCAAAAAAAAGAGTCTACCACAGCCTCTTTAAAAAGAAAAAAATTATCTATGTTTCTTGGAAGATCTTTATGCTGACACAACATAGTTTCATTAAAATTAGTAAATGTAAGAAATTAATCTTTTCAATTAATAGACAAAACACTGTCAAATGGAATTCCATATTTCAGTTCAACTGGACATTACTCTTTATCTAGATACAGTCATTTCTGTGCATTAAATCTTTCTTTTACCCCGCCTACATTATGAATATATGTTTTTGGATAATGTTTTCTTCTTTCAGATAATTTACATTTTCTATATGTTGTTAGCTATTTTTATATTTTTATTTGCTAAATTGATAAATATTAGTGATGCAGCAAGCTAGCATATGTTGAAAAAGGTAAAGTATAGCTACATTTGTGTCTGTTTCTTCTCAAAGAAAATATAACCAATATATTTGTGTCATAATTTTCCATACATTTCTACTACAACTTGTTGGGTTTTAATTTCTTATAAAGTTTCATAAAACTTTCCATGACACAATTTTATGCCTACAACATAGAAGCTCCTTTGAGCAGAGAAATGATCTACCTGAATGTCAAAATTGCTGTTCACAAGCTACACATCATTCTAAATTAATGCTATATCTAGCTGCAAGATAAAAATTTTAAAAAGACAAGTTTGAGACACATTTTAAGTGAGGCATGATAATGGTGTTGAGAAGCAATGCAATTTCATATCTGAGTAAAATAACATTTTTATAGCACACGGGTGTAAGGACAAATTCCAGCATAAGCTCACAAAGGAGTGAGAGAATTCCAAACGGTTTTAAAATATTACCTGACTTCTAATTATGATTGTAATAGGTTTATTTTTTGCCAGAAAATATATTCTTTGTTTCAAAGAAATCATTGGAAGTCTATTTTTTTAATTAAAGCTTTATGTTACTAAAAATGTACTAACTTATTAATTAGCGATACCATAACATGTGTCAAACTGTAATGGATAATCAGTAAATCATCTATAAAATAAATTTGTCATTGATTGAATTAATTGAATGGCTCTCTTCTCTATTATTTGCAGTGTCAAATTACCCTATGTGCTTTATTTTTCTCTCTTTTTTAAGGTAAACTGTTAAAACAAAAAGGATGGAAAAAGGTAAAATCTTAAGTGTACTTTGATGAATTTACACAAGGTAAACATACCCTTGTAAAAATCACCCACATCAAGAAACAGAATATTCGTAGAAACAAAAGGTTCATGCTCATTTCCCCACTCATTCATTACTGTATATTGATAAAGTTAAGCACTTTCCTAATTTCTATCACAACAGATTTGGTTTTGTCTACTGCAGAAAATCATGTGAAGAGAGTACATACAAGTACATAGAGTACTCTATGAATACATAGAGTACACAATAGAAACTATGTTGTTTCTATTGCGACTGACTTCTTTTACTCTAAATTACGTTTGTGATATTCATTCATGTAGTTGTATGTACTAGTAGTACATCTGTTTTCATTTCTATGTAGTCTTACATTCTATAAAAATACCCTGAGAGAGACAAATACTGTATGTTTTCACTTGTATGTGGAATCTAAAAGTTAAAACAAATGAACAACTATAACAAAACAGAAACAGACTCACAGATACAGAAAACAGATGTTTGGGTTTGTGACTACAAAATATCATTAATTTTGCTGTTGCCACAAAATGGATTGCAATTTTTCTTCCCTTTAAATTGTTTACCTTTCATTGGAATCAACAAATTTTGTGTAATATAACTCTTTATATTAATATATAATATATTAATATATAATTATTATATATTAATATATATTAATATAATGCATATTATACATTATTTAGTAAAATTTCAAAACAAGGATTTTAGTAATATTCAATATTAAGTTCAAATAATCTACAAATGCCAAATCATAGAACCAACAAACCTTCCCTTTTTTCTGAGCTTCTTCAAAACTTCATAACCTGAAAAAGCGATAAGAATCACAACAGAAGCTATGGGGAAGCTTAGCTATCTACTAGAAATGAAAAATAAACATCCTGAGCAACATTCTTTCACAGGTTATTCCAAATAGAGTCTAGAAAAAGACAAGTCTCTTTGTTTTACATCATTAATAAAATTCTATTTTTCAAATAGATCTTTTTTTAGAGCAGTTTTAGATTCACAGGGAAATTGAGAAGGCACAGAGATTTTCCATTTTTCTCCCTGTCCCACAAATGCACAGCTTCACCCCACATCAACACCCCCCACCACAGCGGTACATTTTTTACAACTGATAAATCCATATTGATAAATCCTTATCACCCACCCAAAGCCCATTGTTTAAATTAGGGTCCTCTTTGGTGTTGTATATTCCATGTCTTTGGACAAATGTATAATGATGTGTACCCACATTTATAGTGTCATGCAGAATAGTTTTATGGCTCTAAAAAAATCCTCTGTGCACCATTTATTCACTCCTCCTTCCCCTAACTCCTGGCAACTTTTTATTATCTCCACAGTTGTGTCTTTTCCAGAATGTCATAGAGTTAGAATCGTATAGTATGTGGCCTTTTCAGTTTGGCTTCTGTCACTAATAATATACATTTTAAGTTTACTCCATGTCTTTTCATGGGTTGATAACTCATTTTTTTTTTTTAGCACTGGATAATACTCCTTGGTCTGAATGTATCATAGTTTGTGTATTCACCTTCTAAAGGACATCTTGGTTACTTTTAAGTTTTGTCAATCATGAATAAGCTACTATAAACCTCTGGGTGCTGGTTATTGTGTTGATATAACTTTTCAACTCCTTTAAGTAAATACCAAGGAGTGTGATCATTGGATTGTACGGTAAGACAATGTTAACTTTTATAAGAAGTTCCTACCTGTCTTTGAAAGTGTCTGTGCCATTTTGCATTCCCATTAACAAGGGAGAGGTCCTTTTACTCCACTTCTTCATCAGCATTTGGTGTTGTCAGGGGTCCAGATTTTCGCCATTCTAACAGCTGTGTAGTAGTATCTCATTGTTGTTTTAATTTGCATTTCCCTGATGACATATGAGGTGGAACGTTTTTTCATAGGCTTATTTGCCATCTGTATATCATCTTTGGTGAGATCTCTGTTAAGGTCTTTGGCCCATTTTTTAATCCAGTTGTTCATTTTCATATGGTTGAGTTTCAAGAGTTCTCTGTATATTTTGGATAATAGTCCTTTATCAGATATGTCTTTTGCAAATACTTTCTCCAATTCTGTTGGAGTCTGTTTGTTTGCCATTACTACTAAATTTCTATGTTGTTTTGTAAGGATTTCCCAGTACAGTAAAGCAGGATTAAAAAAATAAGACTTTTAGGGGCTTCCCTGGTGGCGCAGTTGTTGAGAGTCCGCCTGCCGATGCAGGGGACACGGGTTCGTGCCCTGGTCCGAGAAGATCCCACATGCCGCGGAGCGGCTGGGCCCGTGAGCCATGACCGCTGAGCCTGCGCGTCCGGAGCCTGTGCTCCGCAACGGGAGAGGCCACAACAGTGACAGGCCCGCGTACCGCAAAAAATAAATAAATAAATAAATAAATAAATAAATAAATAAGACTTTTAAATATTGGAAAAGAATAAATAATCATTATAGTTGGTATTTTATACAACAGTCTACAGAGAAACACAAGATACTAGTTGAAAAATTATTAGATATTACAAGATATTTCAATTTATATAACCCACTAGTTTTTTTATTCATCAGTACCGAAAGAAGAATGTAAAGAATAAGAGGACAGCAGGTAAGGAGGAGGAGGATGTTTACAAACACAATACAAGCCTATAAAAGATTTGGTAATAACCTGTTTTGAAATGTCCAAACCCAGGGTGAGGAACAATTCATAATGAAGAACATATTAGAAGGCTGACTAATAGAAATATATGCCAGATTAATGCATTGAAGCATTTAATGTAATAAATGTTTCTTTTCACATTTAAATTTTTTTCTCAAATATTTCAAACAAGGCCTTTGAAGTAAACTTCTAACTCTAAAAGAGTATCTGGAAGAGAAAATGTACAGGGAGGAATAAGGAAACATTTTTCAAAGACTAGTGAAGTTCTTAATTTACCAAGTCTCAAGGTTAATGAAAGGCACAGGTCTTCAAAAGGAAAGACCCTGCAAAGTGCTAACCAAATAAAAAGAAAAGACTCTCACTTAGATATCAAAATATGCTAACAGCAATGTTAAATAAAGCCATATGATATTGGTGCTAAAAGCAGATAACAAAAAATTTAAAAGAATGAAGTAACCATAGCAGAATTAAGATATACGTTTTATATATACATGCTTGCGCACATGCATACACACAAATATACACATACCTATACAGATAGAGAGGTTTAGTATAGGAGCAGTGTAGTATTTCAGATAACATACAAATGTTCAGAAACTGGCCTTGGGAAAATTACTATACATATGGAGAAGTACTGAGTTAAATATCTAATTCATACCACACACAAAAACACATTTCAGTTGGTTAAGAATCAAAATGTATAACACAAAATTGTAAAAGTACTAAATGGCATTAAAGGAAGAAAATGTAGGATAAAACTATAATAATCTGGAGTTAGATAAAATGTTCTAAAAATATATGAAACCAAAAATTACAAAGGAAAGTTTACTTAATCATATTAAAAAATCTCTGCAGCAAAAGACACAATAAAAGGGTTAAAAAATAAACAAGAAAAATATAAAATTATTCTAAAATCTCTAACAAAATTAAATATGAGACACTTTGGCAATGTAAATAAATAATCAAAAGAAGAAAAATACAAATGCCAAATTAACATGCATGAACACATTTGGCCTCACTAGTAACAAGGAAATGTAAATTAAAGCCACAATGAGATAACACCTCACTCCTGTTACATTGGCAATAATTATAAAACATTGTAATATTCCCTGATGGCAAGTATGTGGTGAAATCATCATTCTGTACACATTAATGTTGAGAGACTAAATTAATACAATTATTTGGAGAAGTTAGCAGTTTCCCTCAACAATTAAAAAATACACTCAGCCAGTTCTAGTTCACGATGGTGAATAGCCCTTATGCTTCCCTCCCTTTATTGCTAAAAAGTCACTGTTATCAAAAGAGGGAAATGTCTTAAAAAGGGATAAATTTACTAAGGCACTGAAATAATAAAAGATACTTCAACAAATCAAATATGAACTGTAGGTGGGAAAAATGTATTAAAAGTATTAGTGGGAACTTCCCTGGTGGTGCAGTGGTTAAGAAACCACCTGCCAATGTAGGGGACATGGGTTTGAGCCCTGGTCCGGGAGGATCCCACATGCCGCGGAGCAACTAAGCCCGTGCACCACAACTACAGAGCCTGTGCTCTAGAGCCCGCGAGCCACAACTACTGAGCCCGCCTGCTGCAACTACTGAAGCCCGTGAGCCTCGGGCCTCTGCTCCACAACAAGAGAAGCCGCCGCAATGAGAAGCCTGCACACTGCAGCGAAAGTAGCCCCTGCTCTCTGCAACTAGAGAAAGCCTGCAGCAACAACGAAAACCCAATGCAGCCAAAAGTAAATTAAAAAAAAAAAAAGTGTTAGTGGAACAAAACTGATCCTTAACTCAAAGCTTAAGAGGATGGAGCATGTAACATGCAAAGGGAAAAGCAGAAGAAGCAGCAGTACCCCCTACCTGGGGTATGAGGGGACTGGCCACTAAAGTAATTTGATTGGTGAACTGGCTATAGAATCAATGTGGAATTTACCCCTCACTGGCCTTCAACACACAGTTACTACTCAGAGTCCTGTACTTCCACTATTAGCATTCACCCTCTGGTTGAAGTCAGAGAAATAACTTCTAAAGAAATGAAGCCACATGTCAGGAGTGGAAGTGGGGGTGGGTGGAGGCTGGCATCACAGAGTCAGGGTTGACGTCCCATCCAAACTTGACATTTGGGGCTGAAAGCCCATCCTCTCTGATTTCCTGCAGTTTGCTCAAGTAACGTATAACCTGTCAAAAGATAAGCAGACACACACACGGAAAGCTCCTCTTTCAAAAATGATGCAGGTGATTGTATAGAAAATCAATTCTTAATTGTTAATTAATTAAGTCTAACATTCATAAATATGATCTGGCATCACCAAGCAGTGGAGGAAAACCAACAGCAAAAGTGTAAATTATCAATGTAAACAATAGAAAAATTGTCCCAGGAATAAACATTAAAAATTTACTGAAAAGAAGGAAATAAGAACAACAAAAATCTAATTAGAATTCTCAGAAAGATTTTTAAATACTGCAATCAAAGTAGAAATCAGGGTAACATGAAAAGGAGGCAATGAGAGGAAAAGAAAGAAGGCAAAGATGTGTGCTAGCCCTATTACAGGCTCAGAATAGGTCTGTAATTCTCAAATGAGCCTGTTGGGCACTCTTTCCGGTCTGTTTTCCACCCCATTAATGTCAGGCTTGGCCTTCTTTTGTGACTTGCTTTGGGCAATAAAATCCAAGCAGACTGATAAATACCACATCTAAGAAGAAACTTTAAGAGATATTGCATGACTCCACCATTGTTCTTCTCATACCACCAAGAAAATAGCGGGTACCAGATAACTGTATTTTCATCCTAGGTCTCAAAGAGAAGAAGATACTTGGAGCAGGGCCACAGCCAAAACTTAACACTGGCCCAAAACAACTGTTAGAATAAGCCACTAATATTTTAGAGTCATTAGTTACTACAATATTATGTAGAGAAAGTTTGCCAACATAAAAATCTAAAGAAGATTGAGAGAAAAGGCCAAGCAAAAATCACCCAAAAAGTAGAGCCAGAAGATGAAGAGAGAAAATGCATGAGAAGAAAAGCTGGCTGAAGATCAGTTCAGAAAGCCAACATCACCTAATGGGGCACCAGAGCAAGGCATCAAAGAAAGTAAAGGGGTGGGGAATGATGGCAGAAAGAACATTTGCTAAGGCTAGAGAAAGATACAAGTTTTCAGATAATAAAAATCACAAAGTTGGGCTTCCCTGGTGGCGCAGTGGTTGAGAGTCCGCCTGCCGATGCAGGGGACACGGGTTCGTGCCCCGGTCCGGGAAGATCCCACATGCCGCAGAGTGGCTGGGCCTGTGAGCCATGGCCGCTGAGCCTGCGCGTCCGGAGCCTGTGCTCCGCAACGGGAGAGGCCACAACAGTGAGAGGCCCGCGTACCGCAAAAAAAAAAAAAAATCACAAAGTAGCAAGTAGGATTTTTTTAAAGTACTCATTTTCATAAAATTTCAAAGAAAAATTGAGGAGCATAAAATCTTACAGATAAGAAAAACCAGAATAATTAGAGAGCAAAAATAAGATTGAAAAGAGCTTTTTAATATTAGATGCTGGAAATTAATGAGCAAAGTCTTTAAGTTTCTAGGAAAACTATTTTAACACAGAATTCCATGCCGAAGCACACAACAACAAAACTTGGGGAAATAATTCAGGAAAAATAAAGTGACACATGGGATCCTTGATATAGTGGACCTAAATCTGAGAGTATAATAGAATTTGTAGTATGACAGTTGTAAAGTAGGCCTAGAAATAATTCTGTATATGCTAAATCATTTAACAAATAAGTTGACTAAATATCTGAAAGCTATTAATGGTATGAGGAAAATACTGTTTGTTTGTTTTTTACTTGCCATCTGTCAACAAGAAAGGGAAGATAATTAGAAGCACCAGAGAAAAACCATTGTGCAAGAAAAGCGTGGTCAAAATACAAGAGTTAAAATTGTATGGTTTGAAAATAGTATTGGAATATATGAAAAAATTCATTCATTTTGATACTTAAAACAGCTCTGGCATGAGATTAGTTACTACATCATGTTTTGTTCTCTATGAATCCATTGAAACTACCTTGTTCTAAAGTGAATATTTATACAAATGTATTAAAACTGTCCCTTGCCTTTATGTATTTTCATTTTTAAAGTTATAATCCAGACAAAACAAAATTTTAAAATAATTATATAACACTTCTACACCCATTATTTATTAAGAAACATTTCTGATGTGATTTAGATCTCCTATGTACATGCTTTTTCAAGTTCCTTCCTCTTTGATATATTCTCAGGAGGAATCAATACCATTATTTAGTGTTTATCATTTTTACATGCTTTTACAGTGTATCACAAGTGTATCATAAGGTTAAGCAAATATTAAACTTCATATAAGTTATTCTATGCCATAATATCAATGTATAAGCTATTTTTTTATTCTGTATTGTTTTGAGAGTTATGTATTTGATACTTGTCACTTAGAATCATTCATTTTAATAGCTGCATAGTGTTTCTGGTATTGAGACCAAAAATCCTCTATTTTCCTGTGAAGAGATATATATATTTCCAAATTTTAGTCTTATTACAATGAACATTCATGATTATTCCTTGTATACATTGTAAAAATTCCTATATGACAGTGGTGTTCAATTCAGTCAAATTCATCACCCCACTTTTCATAGCAACCCTTTTGTCACATGCCATTTACTCTCTCTTAAAAGTATTCATAGATAATATACCTATGTATTATCTATTAAAAAATAGCTATATAAAACAAAAAATAAAGTAATTTAAAATAAACAATATGTATTTTGATAGGTAAGTACTCAGGGACAGCTGCACTTGAAGTCATAATGAAGTAGGGAGATTTACTTGCCCCCATATATGGAATCATTCTGAAAGCAACATGATGTTGGAAATAGATATTGTTTTATGTTATAAATAGACATTGATACAGGAAGATTGTATCGGTGACTTAAATACTATGAGCTGTTCTATTGGGGGTAGTTTCCAAATGGTGAACAACACATGGTAAATTTCCAGACAAAAGAAAATTTACTCCCAGAAAATTCAGTATATACTGCTTCATTTTTTAATATAAAATGATGTTATATGCTAAGCTCAGGTTATTTAAAACAGATATTTCACTTAGGCAAGTGCCCAGGAAGACATTTGAAAGAAAATATAGCTGTGGATAAAACAATTCTTTGTTGTATGGGATTGTCCTGTGTATTCCCTAATATTTGGCTTTTGTGGACCTGCCCACTACCCACAAGCAGCATCCTCCAATAGTTGTGGTAACTATCAATACCCCATACATTTCCAAAACACTTACTAGCGTTGAGAACTACTCAGATACTGTCTTAGGAGAACTTCTAAGGATACACAGGAATTGCTATGTATTTAGAAATGAATTGCTACATCATAGGCATATACACCTTCAATTTACCAAGTAACCCTTACTATTTCTCCAGAAAAGTTATCCTAATTTACACATCAACAACCAGTACACATGAGTATCCATTGCTCCACATCTTCATGCACATTTTTTTTTTTTTTTTTTGCAGTACACGGGCCTCTCACTGTTGTGGCCTCTCCCGTTGCGGAGCACAGGCTCCGGACGCGCAGGCTCAGCGGCCATGGCTCACTGGCCCAGCCTCTCCGCGGCATGTGGGATCTTCCCGGACCGGGGCACAAACCCGTGTCCCCTGCATCGGCAGGCGGACTCTCAACCACTGCGCCACCAGGGAAGCCCTTCATGCACATTTAATGTGGGTAAAATTTTTCATTTTTGTCATTGTTAAGTATGTGAAACAATATATTTTTAAACTTATTACTTCCATTATTGGTCATGTTGAGCATTTATCTTATATTTATCAGCCATGGAAGTTTTCCCTTCTTTGAACATTAAAACAATTTATAATAGTGAAAATTTGTTAACAACCTAGAAGTTTACCAATAGAGAAAAAATTAAATAAATTATAACTATTATAAAATAGTATGCAATTGCTAAAAAGAATGAGATAGAACTATCTGTACTGGCATGAACATATTGATTAGACATAATGACGCTAGGAAATAAAGACCTAGAATATTATGGAGCATATGAACTCATTTGGGTACACATACCTATACCTATACCTACACCTATACCTACACCTATACCTATACATATAACTATACAAATGTTAGTAAAAGTCTCAGAGGGACATATTCCAAATGTAAGCAGTATTGTCCATTGGCAAGAGAAATACAATTGGATAGAGCAAAATGGCCTTTCAATCTTTTCTCTGTACCAGCGGTCCCCAACCTTTTTGGCATCAGGGACCGGTTTCGTGGAAGACAAGTTTCCTACGGCGGCGGGGGTGGGGTGTGGGGGATGAATGGCTCAGACGGTAATGCGAGCGATGCAGAGCCCAGATGAAGCTTTGCTCGCTCGCTGCTCATCTCCTGCTGTGCGGCCAGGTTCTTAACAGGCCGCCCACCGGTACCAGTCCACTGCCCGGGGGTTGGGGACACCAACTCTATACCATTTTATTTGAAATTTTATGTAGATGATATAATTATTACATTTAATATTTAAATAATAAGTAATTAGAATAAAAGGAGATAAACATTTTTGTTAGGGTAGCAGCAGGGTAAGAGAAGGGAAAACTTCAGTTTTTCTTTTTAGTTGCTATATATTTCACATTCTTATATACATAAATGCTAGAAATTAATTCTAAGTTGACCATGTTGCTGAATGGTAGACAACAGGATAAGGAATAGATGTGAGGAAGCCCTCCCTAGTGGGTACTAGTTCAAGTCACATTTCTCAGTAACAGAGACTCAAATATAAAAACATGATGGTAAAACACAAACACCCAGGTAAGCTTTCATAACATAATAAAAATATTCTCAACATTTCCTGTTAGAATTTCTCTCATTTATCCAAGTAAAATTATTGATCTGCTCAATGTTCTTGGATACTGCTACTATATTTGTATATCTTGTCTTCCAAATTCCAGAAGATATGTTTACATACTAAATATGTATCTTCAATGATAGAAACATAAAAAAAAACAAGAATTAGCATAGTTTCATCATTTACTTCCATAATCGTTGCTATCATGTTGCTGGCATCCGTCTTAATTGAAACTGTCTCCAAGCCTTGCTTGAACAACCCAGTAGGAGGAGTGCTATTTAATGAGATTTCCTGATCAGCTTAACTAAAATAGGCAATACGTAATTTGTATTTCTGAATAGGAGTTTGTGGATAAGACAATTTATGAAAATAAAATGTTGTAGCTCTTCTAACCACTCAAAAGGAAACTTGCTCCATTTCCCTCCCCCCATTCCCTGCTCCCTGGAAAGTAAACATTATCTGAAAAGCTGACCTTTTTCTAACTTAAAACTTAGCTAAACACTCTAGCCAATTCTGTGTCAACATTCCCCTCATAACATTTTCAGGAAGAATTCCACTTCAATCCTTACCAGTGTTTTTGAATAATATGATGTAGGAGTCAACTGATGGCTACAGCCCTATGCTTCAGCCAACATTCATATTGTACAAATATTATGATTTTAGAATTTATAATCTACCCGCTCCACTCATCATTTAAAGCAGAAAGATTTCTGTGGAAAGAAGAGAAATTGAGTACATATGGTAATCTTAGGTTTTTTAGCATTCACTAATATGGGCCAAAGTTATATTTGTACCTTATCAGAAAGTAATTGTATTTCATCACAGTGGGAAAGCTGAGAAAAAAATGTTTTTCTTCATGGCAAAGCCCATTATTATAAAGCAACAAAACCGTACTATAGAGAATTATTAGAAAGCAGATGTGAATGCACACCCACATTTATTTCTTTGTCTATAAGATTATCATTTTCTGCTCGAACTGAGATGTCAAATAGAAAATATTTTCATTAAAACAGAGTGAGTCTTGTAGGCATTTCTCTCCTAATAGGATCTGCTACCTTTATTTTATAATTTTCTTAATGAACTCATCTTTCTTAACCAGGAATCTTAAACAAATAAGTTGATTTAAACTCAAGATACACAGACAATTGATTTGTTCCACAGGGAATGACTATGCACTAATTGATAGAGATTCAGATGGCTGTCAATGCCATGTACAAGCAATTTCCGTTAATGTGGCCAGGGATGCAATATGATTATATAAAGACCCACTACCTTTTAAATTTAACTGAAAGAATGAGAGAATAAAGGGAATATTCTGTTGGGTTGTTTAGCAATAATGCTTTCATTATTTTATGAGAGGTCCAGGGGGTTCATCACCTCTTGAAACAATCTGAGTTCAGCTGACACAGAGTAGGTATTGCCAGTGTCCAATATCCTGAAGAAGTTGTTTTAACTACTTAGGTTACTGAAATATTATTTAGGGCAATGTATCATTAATTTAGTTGGGAAACAAATAATAATCCCACATTCATCAATTCCTGCCATACCAGCAATCCACATGTAATGTAATATAACTCTGAAGTTAGAATGATGGAAAGGGTTAGAGAGTAACAATGGCTTTTGCAGTGATTCAAGCAAAATGTAACAAGATAACAGCATGGAAAATCAGAAAGGAATAGAGGATGGTTCAGAAGGAGAATAAGCAGATTTGCGTAGCTTGATTTGGGAAATGCAAGAATAATTTATTAATGATACCCTAATATAAGCTGTTACATCATAATCAGTCCAAAGTAATGTTGTACTATCTATGTAGCATGAGATTTGTCTTAAATAACGGTTGGAATTGCTGAGAAAGTCCCCAGGCCTTAAATCACAATGGAAACAGCCAAGGATTCAGAATATGATGACTGGTGTATTCTTCAAGTTGTTTAGAATTCTTCACCAAAACAGACACATGATTTTTCTGTATTTGGAACAGTAGAAAGGCATTTCATTTTGACATCCTTGTAAGTCATCTTCTGAACTTTATCCTAATGACCTTTGAGTTTGTTTTATAAGATAAAGATCTCTATTTTTAAAGTTCATTTTGAAATGAAATACTAAAAACTTGACATCTTAAAAGTGACTTGCCAATATTAATTACAGAACCAGATCTATATTTAGATTTTTGGAAGACAACTCATAATTTCACAATTCCTGGGTAGTTATTTTCCAATAGATCTTCAAGTCTATGGTTTCTTTCCTTAATCTTTTTATATGGTCCTTTTATTTCCCCTTTCATCTGAATTTTCTGTTACCTCTCTTATACTACCCAATTCTCCCCAACATGAAGGCCAAGTTTATTAAGAACTTACGTATGAATTAAAAGGTACTGGTTTAAAACAACACTCTGTGGTCCCCAGTGCAAAAACAAAAGGTGAAATTGTGAGGCTATTACATATTAGGGCCAGGAAATCCAGAATTTTCTGAATATTGTTCTTCACACTGCAGTCATACCTCCCCATTTGGTCTTCAATCAAACACATATTATTTTTCAGAAGTTGCAACTGCTATCAAATGAGAGGCAAAAGGACCCCAGGCTGGAGTCATATAACTCAACCCACAGAATATTTGTGAACCGCACTGTACTATGGAACTTTGTCCTAAAATGGTTTAGGCCTAATAGTTTCAAGCTCAAAAAGGCCATGAAGATGGCTCAATCTTTCAAAGATGAACATTCGCCCAGTATTGGTGGCATGGAACCAGAGCTACAGAGCAAAGGAAGACAAGTTGGCACGTGGTGCCGATATTACCACCACTGCCTAACTCCAAGTAGGACAGCGGGGTGAGATTGTGAGAGCTTTCAACCTCTTTCCTGCAGAGACAATCCCTAGCCCTTATTACTCCATCCTGTAGAAGGCAGAAAAGGAAGAGAAGCCACACCCATGCACCCTGCCCTTTAATGCATAGTGATTCCACCCATTACAGATGTGGACCAAACGGTGTCCTATAATATAACCAAACAGAGCAGCACCCTTCCTACTCTGTGAGAAAACAGGATGCCCGGGGGAGGATGAGTAAAGGCACTTCAGATGCAGATCTTCTGACACTACATCCCTACTGTCTTTGTTGCTTCTCACCCAAACTAGCTCCTACATCTCATTTAATTATCTGTTGAAAACATTACCATTTTTACTAAACTCATTTAAATGAGTTGTGGGAATAAGAAGGAAATCTGCAAGAAGATACTGTGGAGTTGAATGTGTCAATTATGTTAATATTATAGCCCTGAGAGACTGAAAAGATTACTAATTAAAATTTTTTCTTTCTTTTTTTTTTTTTTTTTTTGCGGTACGCGGGCCTCTCACTGCTGTGGCCTCTCCCGTTGCGGAGCACAGGCTCCGGACGCGCAGGCTCAGTGGCCATGGCTCACTGGCCCAGCCACTCGGCAGCATGTGGGATCCTCCTGGACCGGGGCAGGAACCCGTGTCCCCCGCATCGGCAGGCGGACTCTCAACCACTGCGCCACCAGGGAAGCCCAGAGATTACTTTTTATTCTGTCCCTTCCTCAATTTTTACATTGTTTGAATGAAGGTCCTCCTTTAGGGAGAAATAGTTTAAAACAAATGGCTTTATATTTACCTAATTATTTTTCTTCCTTCCAAAAGATTTGCTTCATTATGCATATGTTATGTCTAAATTTACTGTAGATAAATTTATCTTGCTTTTTGATAGAAATCTAATTGTCCCCTCTGATATATAAGATGGAAAGAATTAAGAACCTTTGAAACACCTATCAGAAACTGAATATTTCAGAAGTAGGACTTAATTGGTGGTGGTAAACCACAACTGTTAAAAAGGAAATTATATTGCCTATGAAGACAGCTCTGCTTGTTCTTTTTTTTCTGTTTATTATCAGTTGTGGATTATTCTGGTGACCAGATGGGGTAAATCTGAGAGAAGTTAGAGAAGATATTTTGCTATTGGAGTCTGCAAGTTATTTCTAAGGGTTTCCTTCTTTCACACCTATTTAAGTAAGATGAATCTTACATCAGTATTTACTTTCAGTTCCATGATGTTGACAAAATCTCCTGATATCCAATGGCACAATAGCAGTGACAAAATTTTCTTTAAAGAAACATCTGGGGAAAAGATAAGACTTCTCTTTCAAAACACTTTTAATGGCAACACCACCACTAACAAAGCAAAGCAAAACCTAATATCTATTTTATGAAAGGAGTATGTGTTAACCCCACTAAAGTTTTCAATACAGTAGAATAAGGATCACACATTTAACATTTCACTTTATACACCTAGAATAAACCCAGTTTTTATGGGTATCATTTTGTTACTGGGGAATATTTTAGGTATATTGGGGCTTTACATGGGCATGTTTTGTTAGTAAAAGAAAATACTAATGTATAAGACTCAATGAAGATAGATTACACATTTTATTCTTCTTCCCAAACCATTGCTCATGTATTTCTCTCTCCGTTTAGTCTATTTACCAGCTGTAAAAACTAGAACTCTTGGGAAATATGTCTACCTATTTTATAAAATCCTTAGAACAATAAATGTTTTACTGAAGCACAGAAATGCTATTTATATCATAAAATATATCAAATAAAACTACTCTTATTCTTTTTTAGCTCATCAACACAATTATGTGATGCAAAAGTCCCAAATCTAAGAAAGTTGAAAACAGACTATAATTGGTTTTGTTGATTTGTGACCAATGTTCTCACTCAAGAGCTTCATAATCTCAATTTTGTCATGAAAAGCACAAGATAGCAATGTCTACTTGGTAAGTTAATACATCCCTGCCTTATAAAATCTAACAATTTTACTTCCACTTTATTTCAAATCCCTACAAAGAGGATGAAGTTAATTACCTTTGCTGATCCCGCATGATTTCAGCACTTTATTTTCTTTGAGATATTGTTATAAAATCTCTGAAGAGAGACTATGTTGTGTATTTTTTAGTAATAAACACAATGAAAATTGTATTAGTTCTTAAGCCATACTCCCTTAATCCATTTCTCTGTTTTAAAAAATGAAAGAATAAACTCTTCTATCCACAAAAGGATAAGGTCTAATAAACTTACAGATTTACCTATTTTGACAGAACATTTTGAAAAAAAAAATATGGGTTTCATTGCAAAGTGATAAAATAACAAACATCTTCAATTATTCTGCTATAGGTACTATTATCTACTCAGTGTTCCAGCTTTGAATTACCTGGGTTGATTTTTTTCTGTGTTCATTCTATAACCTTTTAAATTATGTATTTAAAAAACATCCTTAGCCAGATAAAAGTAGTTCAAATTAGTAGTTCCCAATTGAGTTATTTCTGGATAACATTTTATGTTTATTTAATTTATTTATTTACTTTTTAAATTGAAGTATAGTTGATTTTCCTAATTGAAATTAAGCCAGGAGATATTCTTTACAGAAAAAGAAAAGTTCTGTCTTAAGTCTTAGGACATATTCCTGACAGAAAAAAAAAAAAAAAAAGCACAAAGGTATGATTCTTTTTTTCTTTATATACTGGAGTAAAGTTGATTTACAATGTTGTGTTAGTTTCAGGTGTACAGCAAATTGATTCAGTTATACATATACATATATCTATTCTTTTTCCGATTCTTTTCCCATATAGGTTATGATTCTTGGCATGATTCTTAGTGAAAAACTATCCACTAAGCGAAAATATACTATTGCTCTTTTCACACATTTCCACCAGACAAAACTCTTCTCATTTGATTGGGACAGCTGGAGATTTCGAGTACACCCTCTAAAATGGGTATGATAGATTACCTTTTCAATACCTGTTCCTACATTGGTGTACAGATGCTAGAAAGCTAAACAAATTAGGTGTGCTTCTTGGAAACTTAAGCTGAATGATTTGGGTAGGAAAAGAAGGTATTGTATACACGACATTCATTCTGTTGACATAGAACTGGAATAAATATGCATGGCAGACTTCTGATCCAGAAATCAAAGTTAAGTTGGTACAATGCAGTGAGCAGCAGTTGGACAGCAGCTATTTTTCTCAATTTTGTGAGTGTGGTAGAAGTCGCAGCTCCTTTGCTGAGCGATTCTGTAGTGTTTTCTGGGAATCGGTATTGGAGGTTAAACTTAGAGCCTCTACTCCAGCCATTCAAAAAAGTTTGTACCAGCATTCTCTTGTACTAAATAACATTGTGCTTAATACTGAATAAATATTTTCGGTTATGAATTGAAATATGAGTTGAAATAGATTTAGAATAGATGAGAATGGGCAAGGAACTGGAGTTGGCAGAATTTGATGCCTCTATTAGGAGAGTGTTTAAGAATCTATCCTGGAGAATAGTCTGAGAGTCTCCTGAGCCCAGAACTCATTGTTCCCTGTAGTATTATGTGGTTCTCTCCTCCGTTTGAGAAATCCAACTTCTGAAAATATTTGGGACATATATACATGGGATATATATTTGAAATATATATTTGGGACATATATATAGTGTATATGAAAATATTGGGGATATGTATGATGTATTGGTTTTATTTTATTATTATTGCTAAAATAACAGAGAAAGATCAAGTTATCTCAAAATTTTTGAAAAAATTCAATACCCACTTATGTTGCAGACTGTGTGCAAACTAGAAATATGAGGGAAATTTTTAATAAAAGGCATTTGAGAAAATCCACAAATCTTATGTTTAAGTTTTCATCATACATAATGGGAAAAACTTGAATATTTTCCATTTAAATTCAGGAAGAAGGTAGAGATGTCCCATTTCATCATGCCCTGTCAAGAGCATACTGACATTTGAAGTGCACTAAAAACAATTAAAAGAAATAAAAGGCATGGATATCAAAAGCAGAAGTAAAATTCTATTTGCAGATGATATAATTATTTACATAGAAAATTTTAAAAAATACCCAAGAAAAAGACTAAATCTGAAAATCAATTTACCAAGGACACAGGATAAAAAATCAACATACAAAGCCATATGTATCTCTATTTTCTAGCCCCAAAGGACTGGAAACAAAATGTCAACAATTACTGTAGAGTAATATTAGAAATAAAATACTTAATAAGAAGGTTAACAAAAGATGTAGAAAACTCTACTTTAAAACTAAAAAACATTGCTGAGAGAAGTAAAAGACCTAAATAAATAGAGAAATATGCCATGTTGATGGATTAGAAGCCTTAATATTATTAAGATGTCAAGCCAATCTATATGCTTAATGTAATCTCAAACAAAATTCCAATTCCTTTTTCTTTTCATTGACATATTGACAAAAGTTACATAGAAATGCCAAAAACATAAAATAATTTAGGAATGCAATTGAAACTGACTTCTCATAGACTTACAGTAATCAAGAGTGTAGTATCAAAATATGAAGAGACAAATAGATCGATAGTACAGAATAGAGTCCACAAATAGACTCACACACAAAAAGTCAACTGATTTTCAACAAAAGTCCTAAGACAACTTGATAAGGAAAAGAATGTTATTTCAACATATGATGCTACAATAATTGCATAGATGCATGAAAAATATGAACCTTGAACCCTAACGCTCAACGTAAAACAACTCTAAAGTTTTACAAGAAAATGTAGGAGAAAGTCTTCACGAGCTTGGGGATAAGAAAGATTTCTCAGAAAGGACACATGAAAATTAGCCATAAAAGAAAAAATTCATAAGTTGGACTTCATTAAAATTTAAAGCATCTGTTTACCATTAAGAAAAAAATCATTCATAATACATACAGACATAACAAAGCAATTGTTTCCAGAATATCTTTTTAAAAACTACAAAACAATAATAAAAAGGGGAATTCAATGACGCGAAAGGCTTGTTCCATAAAAGAAATAATTGATAAGCTGGACTTCATAAAAATTAAAAACTTCTTCTCTGTGAAAGACAATGTCAGGAGAATTAGAAGGCAAGCCACAGACAGGGAGAAAATATTTGCAAAAAACACGTATGATAAAGAACTGTTATCCAAAAATATACAAAGAACTCTTAAAATTCAACCATAAGAAAACAAATAATCTTATTTTAAAATAGATCAAAGACCTTTACAGACATCTCACCAAAGAAAATATACTGATGGCAAATAAGCATATAAAAATAAGTTCTACATCATATCTCATCAGAGAAATGTAAATTAAAATAACAATGAGATACCACTACACACCCAATAGAATGGCCAAAATCCAAAACACTGAAAGCACCAAATGTTGACAGGAATGTGGAGCAACAAGAACTCTCATACCTTGCTGGTGGCAATGCAAAATGATACAGCCACTTTGGAAGACAGTCTAGTGATTTTTACAAAACTAAATATACTCTTACCATACTATCCAACAATCACACTCCTTGGTATTTACCGAAAGAAGTTGAAAACTTATGTCCATCCACACAAAAACCTGCACGTGGATGTTTATAGCAGTGTCATTATAATTTCCAAAACTTTGAAGCAACCAACTATGGCACATCCAGAGAATGGAATGTTATTCAGCACTAAAAAGAGGTGTGTTACCAAGCCATGGAAGACATAGAAGAAACTTAAATTTACATTACTATGTGAAAGAAGCCAATCTGAAAAGGTTACATACTATATACTTCAACTATATGACATTTTAAAATAGCCAAAATCTATGGAGACAGAAAAAAAAAAAAAAAAAACAGTGGTTGTCAAGGGTTGGGGTTGGAGATGAACAGGTGGAGCACAGAGGACTTTCAGGACATTGAAAATAGTTCCTATGATATTATAAGGATGGCTACATGTCATTATACATTTGTCAAAACCCACAGACTGCACAACACCAAGAGTGAACCACAATGTAAACTATGGACTTCGGGTGAGTATGATATAAAAGTGTAAGCTCATCAGTCGTAACAAAAGTCCCCCTCTGGTGAGTGACGTAGATAATGGGGGAAGCTATGCATATGCCTGAGCAGGTGTTATACGGGAAATCTCTGTACTTTTCTCTCAATTTTGCCTTAAACCAAAAACTGATCTTAAAAAAATATGAGTGTAAGTATGGATATTGACTAGAAAGAGTCCTGAAGACACCTTCTGAAAGACTGAAATTTTCTGTATCTTCGTGCTACAACAAAACTCAGCGAATTGTACATTTAAGATCTATGCATTTTTCTATATATAATTTTATCCTCAGACAAATGTGGAAAACAGGAAAGTAAACTAGAAAGAGAAAAAAATATTTCTAATCATAGTAAGTGACACTTAAAGGTCCCAAAAAGAATTGCAGATATAATCTTATACACAATCTCCTTTATCATTTAGGTTTTTCTTTTTTTTAACATCAGTGGTGAAGTTCTTCTTTGGGGCAGAGCCTGTGGTATGTAGATTCAGTGAAATATTTGAACCTTATATTTCAAGAAGATAAGTAGGAAGGAGCCAAACAATAACCTCCAAAGATCTCTTTCATATTTTGACCATTAGTCTTTTGCATAAATGAGGAAACTTTTGGTTCAAACCCCAATCGGTCATGGGAAATTTGTGCCAATAGAGCTCTAGAATTTCTTCCATCATCAGAGACAGTGGTGAACTCAGCTGCCTTTGTGAAAAAATGCTGATTTTCACCTAAATCACGTAAACAGAATGTATGAGGGCACTCACTTTAGATGGATTTGTGGCAGTGCACATCAATCCTGAGTAAAGAGAAATGGTGCCAATAGATCATTTTGAGTAAGTGTATATGCAGAGACAAAGATTAAAGCAGAGGGGAAAATAAAGAACCACCACAGAAGAAGAACACTTTAGTTAAGACATTATGCCCAGAATTCTGGCTATCAGTGATGGAAAAGTAGCTCCTGTTGCACAAACCCTATTGCAGATTGCACCTGAAAAACTCAGCACTTCCATCAATCTAGGTCCCTGAAAGAGAATACAGAAGAGAACTTTCCACCAAGGTTTTCATGCTCCCAGTGCTATTATGTGGTCAAGAAACAAACTTATAATATGTTTGAGCCAGTATTCACTTTGGGGTTTCTTTTTTATAGTATTTATCCAACAAAGAAAGAGGAAGTGATAGGATACCAAAAAGAAGGTGGTGGGGAATGAATATAAAGCAATTACTAAAAGACCAGAAAGAGGACTACGTCAATAAAGCAACTTGACTGGGATTCAAGTATGAAGGTGGAAGGTCCTAGGAGAGTAACCTCCTATAACAAAATGTATTAAATATAATAAAGATATGAGTAAGTAATGAAATATATAAATGCATGATACATGCACATTTTTAAAATAAAAATAAAACTAAGAAACCATGACACCACAGTTTAATTGAAAGTAAGCTAAAAATGCTGATGGTTGGTCAAGGAAGTCTGCTCTAGGAGGATGATACATTACCTATGACCTGAATAACCATGGAGATTTCAGGAATGTGTATTTCAGGGGTGGGTTACAGCAAATTTATTAAACACTAGTACAATAACAAGCTTGCCATAACATGTGCAAGGAAGTAAACTTATAAAATGTATAAGACTAGTGAGGATGGAAGACAGTAAATATGGGCTGGAGTGGCATGAGATGATGTAAAAAAGGTAGGAAAGAATAGATTATGTAGATCTTGCAGAACATGGTAGAGAATTTCATTGTTATTCTATGTGCAATGAGCAACCATTTGAAAGCTTTAAACAGGAAGATATATATGATGAATTTTTAGTAACTATTGATTACAAGAGATACTCTCTTGATATCACTATAATTCTTACTGTCAATTAGGCTCCAAATATTAGTCATCTTTGATGCAATTCTGTCCCATATCTAATGAGTCACCGTGTCTTCAAGTCGACTCTAAAATATTCCAGACTCTTTCCCTTTTCTCATCCTTATTATTATCTTATTGGATGAGGTCCCCATTCCCTTTTTCCTAGGTCATTATGCAAACCTTTTCTTGATACTCAGTATCTGTCCTGTCCAGTTTATTCTCTTAATGCAACATTCTCTCTTCAAAATCTCTCTTATTCTCAAAAAAATTGGCTGTCCATGGTTTATAGAAAGCCCAGAGACTGTAAACCTGGGCCCTCTGCAGGTCATACCCTGCCATTAACAAGCCTTTACTTGTTAAATGCAATGCCTCAATTCTGCTTAAGTATTGGCCTGGGATTTTGATCAGAAAGTGATGTGCTGTTTTATAGTAAAGAATGGGACCCAAAAGGTGAAACATACATGTAGACAGATTTCAGCTCAATATTAAAAAGGTATTTTAGGGAAGTAGAAGTATTTAACACTGGTAGAGATTGTCTCCCAACATAAGGGAATTTAAGTACAACTGAGCGACACTGTATGGAATAAAGTAAAAGGTAATCTTGCTGTAGGAGAGAGGTTGAATTAGATTAATTGGATTCTTTTTCTAATTAAATGTCTCTGTAACTTTTGATTAAACTTACAAATTCAAATATCCTATTTTGGAGCTTAAGAAAATAATGAACTAAGCTCTTCATAATGCTTCCAATATGAAGTGTTTTCGTTTTCAACACCCTATTCTGGGATTATTTAATTCAAACAAAAAGAAAAGAAAAGAAAGCATCAAAATTCACAAGAATGCTATGATGTGTGTGATAACATGTTATCTACGGCCTTTGAGCTCTTTGAAGATAAGCTGTTGAATAATGTCACTACATTATTATTATAATTAGAATATAAATACAGGTTTAGCGTCTTGCCAAGACGATACAACTTTCAAAAGAGTACAGAGTGAGAAATTCACATCTGCAATTTTAAAAGAAGCAAGATTCAAAAGCTCATATCAAACAAAAAATATTGTATTTTATCAATATGTACCCTTTTCATAGAAATAAATTACAGAAACATACATTATTAGATAAATTTCAGTTTGGTTGCCCTTTATTTTATTTGAAAGTGTTTTGAGGATTTCTGATGACCTTAATTGAAATGAATTGTAGAATTGACTTATTTACATTTAATTAACACTGGTATTTAAACTGGACATTTTTATAACATTTATTTTTAAAGTAAAACTTGGTCATAATTAAGAAAGCCCTAATTATTTAACAAAGTAAATATCATGCTTAAGGTAAAAAAGACAATGAAATTTTAGCATTTCTGCATTGTTGCCTTTAAAGCAAAGCATGATTTCCCAGGGTATAGTCCTCTAATGTAAGCCATTTGGGTTAATCCTTAAAAACAAACAAGTGCTTAATTACCCCAAGGCACAGAACCCACACTACAATTTAAAACATCAAAATGGGAAAAATAATTAGTCTCTTGTGTATAATTCATCAATCTTCTAAGAATTGGGCCAAACTGTAGTTTAGTTCTGTCTACAATTTAGAAGGCAATTTTAATTATATTGAAACATTTATGCATCTAGTTTGTGGATATAGGTTCTAAAAGTAAGTTAAATCTTTGTGTTTACTGTGGACTTAGGTAATGGAAAGAAAGGCTATACTCAGAATTAGATATCCACTGCAAAACTTCAAAGTTGTTTATACTTCTTTTAAAAACTGCAATGGCTTAGGAGCCATAGAGTGCTTGACAGACATTTCAAAAAGCAAATATAGTTTATACTGCAATTTGATTTAGAGATATCAAGCACAGAGTTACTGAATACCAATATAGAGCAAAGACATAAAAATTAAGAATTTTTACAATAAGCTTTAGAACAAAGAGTATATTATTTGGAACAGAAATGGATCAAACATTTGAAACACCGTTTCAAAAATGAAACACCAAATGATCAACAAAAATTTTTTTCACTACCTTTGCTTAATTTAGCAAAGCAATGTTTCTTTTAGGAACTTATAAATTTCACGTGAATTCATATTTTAAATAGTTTTTAAAAGTTTCTGCAAAGTTTTTAATTTGTCTTTACAGTAGCAGTTTAGGAAATGTTCCATTTGTCAAAAGCTAAGGGCTGTAGGTAAATTAAAACTTCCTGTCAATATATTTGATATTCATAAAAGCCTTTTATTTTTCACCTGTAGTCTAAATTTAAGTATCACTTTGTAGAAACTTAAATTTTTGCTAGTCTATTTTGAATCATTTGCAATATAATTTCCTGTTCTGTGAGCCATGAATCATGATCAGGATATTTTCTCCAATTTTTTCAAGTAATATGTCAATCGTAGATTTTTATGTATACCTTTCAGAAGTGAAAATTTGTTACATTTACTTTGTTTTTAACATATGAACTATATTTTGAATTTTTAAACAATTCCTAAACAATGCTTTTCTTCACTATTTTGCATGTATGGCTAGTGTATATAAAATCTGAAGTTCAGATTATGTTGACAATTTAGTCAATACAGTAATATTTCCAGGAAAATCACAATGAGTAAAGTGGTAGGAGATATATAGAAAAACAAACAGACAAACATTTACTGAGGCATGTGGAAAATATGTAAACAAATGCAGGTCATATTCCTTTCCTGACTGGAAAGATGAAATACAAAAATCACATTACTTCTTCTTGTATTAATCAGGACACTTAATGTGAAAATTAACATAAAATCAAATCAAACTGGCCTTATGGATGAGGGTATTTATTGGCTCATGTAACTGGAAGCCCAGGAGAAAACTGAAATTCAAGGTTGTCTTAATTTATTGACTTACATCCAAAGTCTCAGTTTATTTTTCTATCTTTATGTTCCGCCATGCATGTTGTTAGCTTTATTCTAAGGTTTGCCTTTTTTCCTGATTGCGAGTTAGTTACCCAAAGCTCCCTGGATTATAGGATTTCTTGTCCACGTTGAGGGTGAGGGGATCGGAGATCTATGTCTTTCACAAACTTCAAATAAAAATCCTGAAGTACATTCTACTGGGTCAAACTTTAAGTTATGTGTTCAACTCTTAACTAATCACTATGGTGAGGAAAATGTCAGGATCTGATTAACTTAAGCCAATAAAGAGTTACCTTTGCAATCTGAATTATACCCCATAGCTAAACTCAAGAATTATAAAATAAGTGATATTGGGAATGAAAACAAAAATCTCACTTGCCAAATCACTTATAATTCAATATATATCCATTGAAAAATGCAATGGGATTTGAGGAAGATGACAAACTTATTCTAATGTTCATCTAGAAAAATATCCCTAAATTCAAATGCTTACAGGTTCCAAGTAGTTAACCTAAATAACAAAATTAAGACAAATGAAGGGGCATTTACAAATATGCAAAGGTAAGGTAAATCTATAATTTGTTTTCCTACCCAGTACACATAAGCGTAAAAAAGAGGCACCATTAATTATTATTCCAGGGAGGAGTTATAATCCAGACTATCCCAGAAAAACCAGAACATGCATGTTATCATCCTCTCTCAAGAGGGCAGCCCCCTAGTTCCTGCCAGTTGTTGAAATATAAGAAATAGTATTATTGGATCTTCTGACATTTCTGGACAAATAAATAATCCAATTTTTATGTAAAATACCCTTAGTTGAAAACGTTGGCTTGGTTAAAAATATCTAGAAAAATATTTTGTCTTATAACTTCTGTTCTAGGAAGTAAATGGTAAAAATTGTTTTTGATTTGAGGAAAAAGACAAAAAAATGAGTAAGTATATTGCCAAATATTAAAACACGTACGAAAACTGCACTAACTAAAGTAGTATGGTATTTATGCAAGAATAAGCTCTAATCAACAGATTAGAATACACAAAGCAGAAGCAGAGCTATATGTAAGCATTCAGTATGTTTAGTATATAAAAGTCATTTCTCAAGTACAGTTCTTTCTCTCCATCTCTACTGCCAAATACTCTCATCTCAGCTACTATCATCTCTCATCCAGATTATTGATAATTTCTGAGATGCGTTTTTTATATACTCATGTACCTTGTCAATCTATTCTACATACATACATACACGGCTAGCGTTTTTAAAGTGGCAAATTTGAAGTTATTATTCCTTTCTTAAATCAATAATTTGTCATTGTTTTTAGAACAAAGACAAAATTTCATAATGTCTGTATTGAAATTCACAGTCTGTTCCTTACCTGCTCTTACACTTCAACTTGCCCATGCTCCAGCTCACCAGTATTTGGACTTTGTTTTCCAAGATGGTAAGTTTCAGATCCTTAATATGCATATAAGTTGGAGAAACTTAATAGTGACACATGAACATCATGTTCAAAAAAGAGTACTAACCTATATTTATAAACTTGAAAGTCTTGAAGTTCTTATGTGCTTACAGCAGCAAGAATAAATGAGTTTACCTGAGGAATATAGATACAAGGGAAAGGAAATCAAAGGTCTGATTACTGGGGCATCCAGCATTTACAGGCTGAAAAAATAAAGAAGCAGAGAATAAGATGCCAGAAAAGCAGAGACGAAACCAGGAGAGCATATCATTTCAAGTAAAGAAGGTGAAGCAGTCTAGCCAGTATATATATCAAGAGAAAGAAATAATGTCGTAGAGATTATAAATGAAGAAGCAGAACTGTCATGTTTAGAAAGTACTGGCTATATAGAAAACCCAATGGGATCTAAAATCTTTATAATTAATGAGAGAATTTAGCAACTTTGGTAAATATATAATCAATATACAAAAATCATTGTTTTTCTATCTGAAACAACAAAGTTAGAAAACCTAATTTTGAAAGGTTTGCATTTTCCATAGCAACTCTTTGTCTCTTTTAATCTCAATTCAACCAAATCTCTCAACTCAATCACTTTCTCTCTCTCCATATGTTTGTTCGTGTATGTGTGTGTGTGTGTGATGTGTGTGTATGTATCACAGGCATATCTCTAATAAAAGATAAGCATGATGCTTATGGAACAAATTACAAAATTTTATCAAATTATAGTACACACATAGAAATATGTATCTAAATATCATATTGATATATAGGAAATTTTAATATCTTAAGATACTCTAAAATTTGTGACACTGTTTTTAGTGAAAGTATTAAACAAGTATAGTATTAGAATAGATATAAAACACAGAAATATGAATAAGGAATTTTAATATATGATGAAAATGGCATTTCAGATCAGAAAAGGATGGAATATTCTAAATAATTGTACTGTGATAATTATCAATGGTAGGGTTGGGAATATGTCCATATATGAAATGATATCAAAAATCAGTTCCATGTGCATTAAGCACAAGCATGTAAAAAGAAACTTCTTGGCAGATGGACCTTTTGCTTTTATGCTTCCAAAATTGTGATCAAGTTTTTGTAAGGCTGCTTCTGATGCCACATCAGAAAGTGGTAAAGGACAGAGAGTGCTTAGGAAGTCTACCTGGACATATCTTTTGGAAATAACATTCAGTGTGCTTACTAAAACTTAAATGCATTTGCAAGGTAGATTGTTTCATAGCCATTCCTTTTCATATATCTTTACATACTGCAGAGATGAATCTGTTTGTGTGTTTTAATACTATTTTACAACCTAGCAATTTCACCCCTGGGTATTTATTCCAGCAAAAATGAAAATTTATGTCCACACAAAAACCTATACCCAAATGTTCATTGTCACTTTATTTGTAATAGCTAAATTTAGAAACAATTCAAATGTCCTTCTTAAAAAAAAACAAAACAAAATAAACAAACAAAAAAAACCCATGAATTAAAAAAAAAGAATGTTCATGCTATGGAATACTAGTCAGCAATGAAAGAAAATAACTAGTGATATATTCAACTACCTGGATGGATCTCAAGGGCATTATGCTGAGTGGGAAAAGCAAACCATAAAATGTTACATACTACATGATTTTATTTATATAACTTTCTCAAAATGACAAAATTGTAGTGAGGGAATCAGTGATTAGAGATTTTCTCTTCCTTGATGGAACAGTCTGTATCTTGATTTTGGTGGTGGTTATATGGAATTGTACGTATGACAAAACTTTTATCATGTTGCATGTCAGAAGACAAAACAAAAGCAAGTGCATGAAAAAACTGGTAAAATCAGAATAAGTTCTGTAGTTCAGTTAATAGCATTGTATGAACGTCAGTTCCCTGGCTTTGAAAATGCACTGTATTCACCTAAGATGTTATTATTGAGGAGGCTGAGTGGAAGGAGAACTGATTACAGGGTATGCTCTATATTGCAAATTATTATAAGTTAAACTATTGCAAAATATAAACAACAACTTCATACTCTACTACTTACTCATTTCATCTTGCAAAAAAGGCCTAACCAAGTTTACCAGAAACCGTTTTTTCCTTCTAAAGGAACTTCAGGTTCTTTTCACAAAAGAACACATTTAAACACTATCTACATCAATAGATAGTACTTAGTATAGGCATGCAGCAGTCTTTAGCTTTTCTGAATGGCCACTAATAGAAAGTTATTATCAGTATGACTTTGCCTCCTGAAGGAACTTGAACTCACACACACACTCACAGCAGGAATAGACATGCTTGCTGGGCTTTCAAGCCCGGTAATATAGTGAAGAGGGAGAACAGCAGCACGAAGGAGATAGGGAAGTTATAGAGGGACGTAGGGAGCCTCACCCAAATACATCAAGGGTTTAATTCTGTTCTCCCATTATGGCATATCTAGCCTCCTGGAAACTCAAGAGATTTTTAATAATGGTAAATCTATGCAAACCAGGATGCATCTGTTATCTGAAAAAAACCCTAATAAAATATACACACTCCTTATATATATTGATTTGTATGCACTGAAAACTCTGAACACCCTTCCATTCACTAGCTGTCCTGTTGTCTTCAGAAAAAAAATCATGAAGAGAAAACCCTTAATTAGTATTTCACCTTAAGTGAATAGACTGAACAAAAAAACCAATTAGTATTTAGATAATAAAAAGTCTAATTACCAACAAGCAGAAAATCTTCATTATTTTCCTTTCTGTAACTGAAGCAGGAGGTACAGAAGCATCTCAGGAGTGTCTGTTCTAATCTCTCTCCTGCCACTAATTTATTGCTAAAGGCACAAACAAATAACTTACAGGAAATTAAGGCATTTGGCAAATATACTTGAGGCTGGTTCTGCCTTGGATGAGTGGAATGTGTTTAGGAAGACTCTAGAAAACAAGCTTACTTCTACATAAGCTAAAAAACATTTATTTTCTGAAGAAAAGGAAGAGAAGAAGCAAACACTAAAAGCATTCCACTAAACCTGAAAAAAGCGTGTGTGTGTGTGTGTGTGTGTGTGTGTGTGTGTGTATTCCACCAGGGCAGAGTCAGCCTTAAGGGCAGAAATAGGGAACATAACCATTCACTAAACTTAGAGCATTCTAAAAGTGACAGTTTGAGCTAACAGAAAGAGAAATTAAGAAAGCAATCCCATTTACAATCACAACAAAAAAGAATAAAATACCGAGCAATAAATTTAATCAAGAATGTGAGGGCTTCCCTGGTGGCGCAGTGGTTGAGAGTCCGCCTGCCGATGCAGGGGACACGGGTTCGTGCCCCGGTCTGGGAAGATCCCACATTCCGCGGAGCGGCTGGGCCCGTGAGCCATGGCCACTGGGTCTGCGCATCCGGAGGCCCACATACCACAAAACAAAACAAAACAAACAAACAAAAAAAAGAATGTGAGAGACCTGTACCTGAAAACCATAAGACACTGCTGAAAAAAAAAAATTGAAGAAGACACAAAGAAATGGAAATATATTCCATGCTAGTGTATTAAAAGAATTAACACTGATCAAATGTCCATACTACCTAAAGCAATCTACAGATTCAGTGCCGTCCCTGTCAAAATCCCAATGACATTTTTCACAGAAATAGAAAAAAATCCTAAAATGTATATGGAACAGGGCCTCCCTAGTGGCGCAGTGGTTGAGAGTCCACCTGCCGATGCAGGGGACACGGGTTCGTGCTCCGGTCCGGGAGGATCCCACATGCCACGGAGCGGCTGGACCTGTGAGCCATGGCCGCTGAGCCTACGCGTCCGGAGCCTGTGCTCCACAACGGGAAAGGCCACAACAGTGAGAGGCCAGCAAACCGAAAAAAAAAAAAAAAAAAAAAAAATGTATATGGAACAACAAAAGACCCCATATAGCCAAAGCAAACCTGAGAAATTATCACAGTCCTCTTAAGTGTTTTGTTTACATCATCTGCAAAAAAAAAAAATTTAACAGGCATAAAGAAAATTTCAAGAAAAGTAAAAAGAAATAAATGTACTCCTCAATTCTTTTATATGCATATCATATATGTATATATATACACATATATCATACACACATACATATTTTAGTGGAAAAGCATGAGTACAAAACCCTGTAGTTAAACTCAATTCACCAATTTGACACATTTGTCATACAGCATGCCACATTTAGACAGTCCTTGATTTCCAGGGATGACACTTTAAATGCTTGGCCAGTTATTACTACCTTATCAATTCATGACACTCACAGCACAACTAACATGAATTTATAAACTTACTTTATTCTGCTTTTGACAAGCAATGCATAAAGCTTCCACTTTTTTTCCTCAGATGTCTTAGTCTGTTTGGGTTATTATAATAAAATAGCATAAACTGTGTAGTTTATAAACAACAGAAATTTATTTCTCATAGTTCTGGAGGCTGGGAAGTCCTTCATCTTGGACTTCACATGGTGAAAACGCAAAGGGGCTCTCTCCGAGCCTCTTTTATAGGGACACTAATCCCATTCATGAGAGCACTACCCTCATGACCTAATCACCTCCCAAAGGCCCCACCTAAAAGTACCATCACATTGGGTATTAGGATTGATCATATGAATTTTGAGGGGACACAAGCTTTCAGACCATTGCAGATGTATTTTCTTACAAAGTACCCACTTCTACATGTTCCATAGACCCACTCTATCTGAGTGACTGGAAACCTTTCAACATAACGCAATTGTAGGGGGAAAGAAAGAATTTGCTGTTTGGTACATACAACAGGAAAGGTGTGGTGCTTGTAAAGTGAGGCTACAGAGAAAGATACCATCTCAGTCGTGTCTTCCAGGAATTTTCACATTACTGGGAAGAAAGATGGATGAGCAATTCAACCATTACAACATTGTGAATGCTACAGAACCTGTAAATTCAGTACAGAATGCTGAGGAAAACCCCAGTATTATTACTATTTTCAGCCTAAGCAGAGGTGAAGAGTAAGATACCTCAGAGCTGGTCCTTGTGCAAAGTCAGAAAGAATGAGTAGACCTCCACAGTGAAATCTTCTTACCCAGTCAGGAAAAATGGTTTATTCAAAGTGTGAGGCAAAAGCAAACACGACATTGTCTAGGAGTCGCAGGTTTACCCCTGTAACTGGCTTATATTGGAGAATAGTGAAAAACTAGGCTGGAAAGGTAGAAAGTGGTCAGCTCTCAATAAAGACTCTTGTTCAGATGCAGCAGTTGGACTGATTAAGAGACATTGCAGAATAATGATCATATATGCATTTTAGATAAATCCTGCCAGTGCCTGTGGATGACACATTAAACGAGAAGTTTAAATGGAGGTTACAGAGGATATTCCAATGGAAATAGAATAGATACCATGTGTCTCAAACTTCAGGAGTGAGAAGGAAGAAATTAGGAAATGAAGAAAAAAGGAAAAAAAGAAAAAACCTTTGTATTCAGAATTAGAGAAGAAACCAATGATCGTAAGTTCATGAGTCCAGTTTCTTAATGTCTGGTAAACCATCTCTAGAAAATAATTCTATGTTGTAAAACCTTACAGAAAGAATATATCCATCCTCTCACCAGAGGATTACTTGAAAGCACAATACCTTTCTAGATGTAAAAGATTCCATATAGTTGCTTTAAAATTAACCTAATTCCTGGTTTTTTGAAAGCATATTTTCTTCAGTCACTGAAATCATTCAAAAAAACTGATATAAAAAGTGGTATTGCATAAAAATTACAATCCATTTCTCTAAAGCAAGGGTCAGCAAAGTTTTTCTGCAAAGGGCCAGTTATTAAATATTTAGGCTTTGCTGGTCAAGAGAAAAAATCAAGGATATGATGTGGAACTTATATACAAAGAAAGAATGTCCACAAACATTTAATTTTTAAAATTCAAAATTTTATTTATAGTTATGCTTTTAAATTTCATATTATTTTCATGTTTCATAAAGTATTAGCCTTTTTAATTTCTTTCAACCATTTAAAAATATAAAAATAATTTTTAGTTCACAGCTGTACAAAAAGAGAAAGTGGGTTGGATTTGGCCATCAGGCTGTAGGTTGCTCACTCCTGCTCTAAAATCAAAATCAAGCACCCCTTTTGAGACAGCCTACTTACTATTCAAGAGAAATTGAGATTTTGATAGTGAAATGTAGCCATAGGGAAAAGAAGAGCATCTGCAAAGAAGAGTTGCCATATCCATTTTTAAGAACAGGTATGCACTGTACCATCATTTGAAAAAATGAAACTATTAATGTGAATAAGAGGGCAATTCAAGAAAGGAAAACAGTCCTTACTTAAAAGCAGAAGAATGGCTTAATCCTTAATTCCATTACTGTTTGGAAATATATATAGTGAGAGAAAGCAGGAAACCAGAATAAATTCTCAAAGTATAATGAGATGTCTTGTAAAAAAGAAAAACAATGCCTATGAAAAATCACCAAAGAAGCTCTTTTAAATTTCATACAACTCCCACAATTTGTTGCATTCATTATGAAATTTGGACTGAAATTGTAAAGAAGAAAAATTCAAGTAATATACATCATGGTAAGGCATTGTATCTTATGACATTCAATTTAATATCATTGGTTACTGTGTTAGTTTGCTTAAGCTACTTATATATGACCTAAGTACTTTATAATAGATGCTATAAAAGTTATTATGTCTTTAAAATGAATGATATTTTGTTTCATTTCTATAGTAGGTTGGCTTTAAGCCTTTGGTTAATAAGAGAATCCCTTATTAGACCATTTTTAATGTTAAATTTTAGATTGTTTTTATTTCTATTTACAAAATAGAAAATTTCCAGAATAAAACTCAAAAATGGAAAGACTGCTCAAACTTAAATTTATCTATTCCAGGCCCCTCCAAATATGAGAATTAAGACAGTTCATTATTCACATTTAATGATCTCAAAAAGTATAACAGAGTTCAAGTGAAGCAAACTAATTCAAATTAGTACATTTGCTATCAGCTCACTTCAGAACGTTTCTTCTGTTTTGCTTCAAAATAAATATGCCCTATATGATGTTTATTAGCTTTCTAAATTAATCCTTACCATGCAGAGAAACATCTAGTGAATCAAGTCCATTAAATAATCACGGAGAGGCATATTTGGCTTATATCACAGCAGTAGTGTTTCCCTCTAGTTTTTCTAATCAAATATCACACAAAATTAAAACCATTAAAGGATAAAGTTTTACAAAATAAAAATTGCTTAATGAAATGTTATCAAACACCAGAATAAGTGTCAACAATAAAATATTCACTGTCCTAAGATTAATGTATAGCTACCTTTATCTTAATGCTTACCACATACTAGCCATGTGCTAGACACCTGTTATGCAAAATCTTCTTTAATCTTTATAACCATGGCCAGTAGCTATTACTACTTCAATTTTATAGGTAAAGAATTTAAGGAAACTTTAAACAATTTTTTCAAGGTCATACAGATGATTATGTGACAGATCTGAATTTGAATCCAGGATTTACTCTCTCCAGAAATCCTTGTTCTTATCCCATACATTATAATGTATTTGGCATGCAAAATCCCTCAAATCACTAAATCATAAGTACTATCCATCAGTTTTTGCAGAAAATTACCACCTAACACAATGATGAAAAAATAAAGGAGAAGGAGATTTCAAGGAATAAAGACCAAAAAAATGTCTTTCGTTAGAAAAATGGTGACAAAAAAATAAATTGATAGCCTTTGCTCAGAAATTGAATGCTATAGGACTGAAGGCCTTTTTTTTTCCCCCATAGAATTTTGGCATCTAGAACTTCTATTAACATCAAACATCATGTATTAATTAAATCCAAAGAAAGAAAATAATAAACATGAAGACAGAAATTAATAAAATATGAAACGAACCTACAAAGTAGAGGATCAATAACTTCAGAAATTGGTTCTTTTAAAAAATTATTACAGACTGCTTGTACCAGCCAAGCTGCAGTAAAATGACTACATTTTACTTCTCCCACTCACTAAAACTTAAATCTCTAGACAGAATTCAAAGAACAACTACTTGAGGACTCTGAAAAGTAAATAAGAGGCAGATTAAGGAACAGTCAAAACCCCAACAAGGGCCTGGTGAATTTAATATAGATATTTTTTTTCTTACTTACATCATGACTCTTACTGGAGGAGAGGTGGTATTAATCATTCAATTATATTTTGCTTTTTCAAGTTCTTTTGGCTCCCTTTGAATTTCTCTATGAGTTTTAGAGTCAGCTTGTCAATTTCTACAAACACCTGGTGAGATTTTTGTTGGGGTTGTGTCAAATCTACAGATCATTTGAGGGCAAATTGAATGAATCTTCTGACCCACAAACAACCTTGCCAAGCCCACTTATTAATTCTAGTAGCTTTTTTTGTATATGTCATCGGATTTTCTACATAGACAGTCATGTCATCTGTGAATAAAGCGGTTTTATCTCTTCCTTTCCTGTCTGAATGTCTTTTATTTCTTTTTCTTTCCTGATTGCACTGGCTAGAATCTCTAGCACAATGCTGACTAGAAGGAGTGAGATGGGATATCCTTTACTTTTCCTGATTTTAAGAGGAAAGCTTTAAGCCTTTCACCATTAAATATGATGCTATCTGTAGGTTTTCCATAGACATCCTTAATCAAGTCAAGTTTTCCATAGATATCTTTAAGTCAATTCTATTCATAATTTGCTAAGAGTTTTTTATAAGAAATATATTTTGGATCCAGTCAAATGTTTTTTCTGTGTCTTTTTAAGATGATCATATAGTTTTGCTTTATTTTTATGACTAATTATATAAATAAATTTCATGTTTAACTAACATTGTATTCTAGGAAAACTGGTCATAATTATTATCCTTTTTATATGTTGTTTGATCTGACTTGATACATATTTTTTAGAATTTTTGCATCTATGTTCATAAGTGATATTGGTCTATACTTTTTAAAATGTCTGTTTGATATCAGAGTAATTCTGTACTCAGGGTGAGTTGGGAAGCAGTCCTGTCTCTTCAGTTACTGGAAGAGTTTATGTAGAATTGGTATTATTTTGTCCTTAAATGTTTCGTAGAATTCACCATTGAAGTCACCTCAGACTGAAATTTTCTTTGTGGAAGATTTTTAACTACGATTTAATTTCTTCATATATAGTTCTATTTAGGTTATCTCTTTCTTCTTGAGGGAACCACAATAGACTATACCTTTCAAAGATTTGTCAGTTCCATTCAAGCTGTCAAATTCATTGTCAAAGTTATTCATTCCTTTGTAATAATTGTAATATCTATTGAATCTGTAGTGATGTTAACTCTCATTCTTGATAATTGTAATTTATGTCTTCTTTTTTTGTTCTGTTCAGTCTAGGTAGAGGCTTATCAATTTCATTGATCTCAAGAAATCAGCTTTTGCTTTCTTTGATTTTCTCTTTTATTTTTCTGCTTTCTACTTCTTTGATTGCTACTCTTATCTTTATCCTTTTATTAATACTTCACATACTTTCATTTTAATTAGGTTTTTTTCTCCTATTTTTTAAGGTGGAAGCTGTGTCTTTGGTTTAAGATAGTTTTTATTTTCTTATATAGGTATTTACCACTATTATTTTTCCCATAAATGCTCTTTTAGTGGCATTCCACAAATTTTGATAGTTGTGCTTTCATTTTTATTCATTCAAAATAACTTCTAATTTACTGTTTGATTTCTTCTTTGACCCTCAGGATATTTTAAAGTATTTTTCTTTTAAGTTTGAAAATATTTTATTATTTTCAAATGCTTTTTTTTATTGAAATGTAGTTGATTTACAATGTCATATTAGTTTCAGGTGTACAGCAAAGTGATTCAGTTATACATATTTTTTTCAGATTCTTTTCCCTTATGGGTTATTATAAAATATTAAGTATAGTTCCCTGTGCTAAACAGTAGGTCCTTGTTGGTTATCTATTTTATATATAGTAGTGTGTATGTGTGTATATATATTATACACATATAATATGTTATATGTGTATATGTTAATGTTATCATATGTTAATCCCAAACTCCTAATTTATCCCTCCCCCCCTTTCCCCTTTGGTAACCATAAGTTTGTTTTCTATGTCTGTGGGTCTCTTCCTGTTTTGTAGATAAGTTCATTTGTATCATTTTTTAGACTCCACATATAAGTGATATCATATGATATTTATCTTTCTCTGACTAACTTCTCTTAGTTATAAGTGAATAATCTCTAGGTCCATCCTTGTTGCCACAAATGGCATTATTTCGTTCTTTTTTATGGCTGAGTAGTATTTCATTGTATATGTATATATATATATATATGAACACCACATCTTCTTTATCCATTCATCTGTTGAAGGACATTTAGGTTGCTTCCATGTCTCAGCTATTGTAATATGATTTTGACGTGCTTGTGAGACATGAGTTCAAGCTCCTTCTACTCCACCATCTTATCTACCATCTTAAAGTACTCTTTAATCAAATGTTTTGAGGTTTTATAATCTGAATTTTTGTCCCAAACTTGGACTATTTCTTAAATTTTACTACATTCAAACAACAAAAAGAACAATGTTGCTCACTGTTTTTTTTTTTTAATAATGTACTTATTGAAGGAAAAAATCAAATTTAAAAAGCTTATATTTTCACTACACAATGTATATACACTTCTACAGTAAATTTTTATTCCACAATTTTTTTGTTAGAGCTATTTCCCTGAACATTATATGTGTGCTCAGAAGCCAGAAATAAATGAGACTCTCTTAATAATATTTGAATAAAAAAATAAAGAGCCATAGCAATAACAAAAACTTCTATCATTTTAATATTCATGCAAAATTATGTTTTCTTTTTTATTCAAACTGAAAGGGAGCCAAAATCATTACTAGTTGTCAGAGAAGAAAGAGAATCTTCAGTTAATAATCAGACACCAAGTCTAACAGAAGATGTAGATATTTCAGTGCTTTTAAGATGTAGAAAAATGCATATAAGGGCACTCACTTTTGAAAATTATGACTGCAATATGCATTTCTCCCAAGTATAAACCTAAAGTAACAGGAAACATAAAAAACACTGAAAATGTTAATGATGTATTAAGGTACTGTAAAATAGAAAATAAGTGTTGAACTACATGACTTAAATATCCTTATTGTAAAGGTACTTCAAAGTAGTGAAAACTAGATATAGAAAGAAAGTTTGATTAGAATTAAAAACTAAGAGCCAAAGGGCACTTTTTTTTAGTTGTTTGTATAAACAATTCAGATTAATATAAAATATTCAAGGGGTAATTAAATTTTCAAGTATAGAAACTCAATCGTTTTCCAATTGGATTGGTATACGTTTTCCAACATTAATTTTGATAATGGTTTTTAAGGTCTATTTTGCATGTCTTGTATTTTGCATGTCTTGCATGTCTTATATTTTCTAAATGATGTATTTTTTAGTGCATGAATTGCATTAGGGTTGATTTAGTTTAATTTGTATTATATATTGCTATGGCAATATCATACGTATTAATTTTAATTGTGGTAGAATTTTAAAGCATAAATTTAAAAGTTTATACAAAAGCATATGCTTATGATTTCCAGTATATTAATGTAAAAGAAATATGGATAAAGTAACTTTGTATATTTCATTGAACCAGATTTTCTTTAACAAGTAATACATTGTCATGTGATATTAAATCCTAGAGATAAGAAAAGAAACATTAAATGGCAAACTAATAAATTAGCAAAGGGCTTCCCTGGTGGTGCAGTGGTTAAGAATCCACCTGCCAGGGGCTTCCCTGGTGGCGCAGCAGTTGAGAATCTGTCTGCTAATGCAGGGGACACGGGTTCGAGCCCTGGTCTGGGAGGATCCCACATGCTGTGGAGCAACTAGGCCCGTGAGCCACAACTACTGAGCCTGCGCGTCTGGAGCCTGTGCTCCACAACAAGAGAGGCCGCGATAGTGAGAGGCCCACACACCGCGATGAAGAGTGGCCCCTGCTTGCCACAACTAGAGAAAGCCCTCACACGGAAACAAAGACCCAACACAGCAAAACTAAATAAATTAATTAATAAACTCCTACCCCCAACATCTTCTTTAAAAAAAAAAAAAAAAAAGAATCCACCTGCCAATGCAGGGGACACGGGTTTGAGCCCTGGTCTGGGAAGATCCCACATGCCACAGAGCAATTAAGCCTGTGTGCCACACTACTGAGCCTGTGCTCTAGAGCCCACAAGCCACAACTACTGAGCCCGTGTGCCACAACTACTGAAGCCCATGGCCCTTGAGCCCATGCTCTACAACAAGAGAAGACACCGCAATGAGAAGCCCGTGCACCGCAACGAAGAGTAGCCCTCACTCACCACTAGAGAAAGCTCGCACGCAGCAACAAAGACCCAATGCAGCCAAAAATAAATTAATAATAAAAAGAAATGAATTAGCAAAGCATAAATCTGGCTCTCTGTCTTATTTATTATAGGTAGATTATTATAGATCATTTGAAGATAGGTAATCAATTATCTTTCAATTTCTTTTGTTGTTGTTTGATTTTTTTTTTTGGCCGCACTGTGTGGCTTGTGGGATCTTAGTTCCCTGACCAGGGATCAAACCCAGACCCTTGGCAGTGAAAGCCCGGAGTCCGAAGCACTGGACTATGAGGGAATTCCCATATTATCTTTCAATTTCTTGATAAAAATAATATTCTTAGTAAATAAATTTTTTCTTCTACACACCCTTCATTACAACAAATAAGTGAGAAATACAAGAATATCCTTTAAATGTAAATAGATGAATAATTTGGGGATTAAAATATGAACTTGTATTACTTTTCTCAGAAAGACTGAGATCACATGATTGAGAATCTGTCTGAGGATGAGAAAATGTGATGCTTAGGGGATTGTATCACTACAGCACATAAGGGGTAAGACAGTCTAGCCAGAATGCAAAGCTCTCAAATATGGGAGAGTCTTTAAATGAGGGCTGAATGCTAAGGGAAGGTCTTAATGGGAATTCTAGGCCACAGGACTGTGAAATGCAGAAAGCTAGGCAATCTCATAGACATGGCTACAGTGAAACTCCAAGTTCAATTGAAGATAAAAACGTAAAGAAAGCATTTCATCAATAAATTGATGATGTAGGGTATCTATTTACCAAGGAATGGGATCCCATAGTCCAAACAAAGTGAATTGGGAGACTTTTTTACTTGGTGAAGTATTAATATTTTTAAATTAATGAGTAAATAAGCATATTAATAATATATAGATTATCTCATTTAATTGTTAAACATCACTCTGAAGAAAATCCTATTAAATCATCCCGATTTCAAAGATGAGAAAACTGGGTCTTAGAGATGTTATTAACTAGCCCATCTAAGTTTGCATAACTAGTATATATGAGCCAAAATTCATAACCTAAGTAATGTGACTTCAAAGTATGTCCCTTAAAGTCTGTGCTGTGTGGCTCCAGAACTGTGGTATGGGATAACCAATACCCCTTTGGCTTTCTCTGAACACTGTTTCTACAAGTGTAACCTAAGATCATATGAACATTATTGGCAACACCATCACACTGTTAATAAAAATGGAGCATACAATAAATCAAACATTCCTAAATATTTTTCTTTCCCATATGCCATAAGTTATATTTTTCTGAGTTTGTATTTTTTAAGCTCTCAACACAGGATTTCCATTTGTCTCTTTTTTACACTTTATTTTATTAGACCTCAGACATCATTGCAGACTGTCCTAAAAAATATTCTGTAAACAAATGCATCAATCCTTCCCGGGCAAATTTTAAAACAGAATTTAAGTAAACCTAGCAGAGTGTGAGACACGTTGTAAAAACTTAAGAATGTAACACCATTTAAAGAGGTATTACAAAAGACGATGACACCATAACTAGTTATATCGAAAGGAAAGAATTATCCATTCATTGAGGCTCTTTCTTAATTAAACAGTTACACATGTATCTTCTGAGTCACATATTGAATGGAGAGGGGGTAAATGCACAAGGACCACGGGTTGTATGTGGGCTTGTATCTGCGGATAATAAATGAGAAATAAGTAATGACAGGGAAATGATTATTTCTTTAAAACCAAAAATGGCAAAAGGTCTTTCTTTGCCAATTGTTCATGGTAATATTAAAATAAAGGAGGAGGTATATGTATCAAGTCATGTGCCATATAAATGTAAAACTGTATTATTATATTAAGGAGTGCCTGCTCTAGTCATTAAAAGGATTAAACTGAATATGAGGTAAAGGAGTTTCCATAATATTAGCTCTGTTATTAGAACTAGTCTACTTTTGGCAGAAAATGAATCATCACTTCCAGTGTTAAACTATATAATTTTCATGAACAGTGGTAAATTAAACAGGATTTTATTTTTATGTTATAAAATTTACCTGCATCTTCATGCCCTGACTAATCCACTTGTGTCTTTTTGGCCCTTCTGGCATCACCAAATAAATAAAGGAATAAATGTAAATAAATAAATAAACAATCCTAACTTTATGTATAGTTTAAATTCTTTTGACAAATATTTATTCTCAATATCTACTGTGAGCCCACTCATCCATGTTTAAGGTACTTGGATAATTTAAAAAATAATTGGATACTTCGTAGTAAATTGTTTGCAACTGTCCACAAGTCAGTTACTGAATATATTTCTGAAACCTCTCCAACCAATTAGAGCATTCCATTGCATCCAAAAGGGCGCTAAGCCCGCTACTCAAAACAGAATTAAGGTATTCATTGTTGCTACTGTTACTATGTAATTCAAGCAAAAAGTCTTGAAATATATTTGCCCAACCAGGAAACATGTGAAAGTTATTTTGACTCTCTTCCCCCAGCAATATGCAAATTTAAAGAGAAATGTAGTTATCTTTTATGTCATATTGATTGTTTTAGGCTTTCACTGACTCAAACAGGGTCAGTCAATGTGGGATTTTACACTTTGCTAGAAACAGCTTCAGCAAAACATGTTATTATTAGCTTCATTTGAAATTATAATTTCAAAGCCACACTTCGCTGGAGCAGGAAGAGAGGCCAAGCAAAATAGAAACCATAAATGAGAGACAGCCCGGTCATGGGTTCAGGTGCCAGCAATTTACTCAGTTCATTGCATTCAGGTAGCCTGACCCCATTTTTGTGAATAATTTGATTTCCCTCACATACTCTTCATGAAGGAATGAGGTGATTATTTTAAAGGAATTTTAAATTGGGGAAATTCCTTTTTTTAACAGCTTATATACGAGTCCTAGACATATTCATCACTGTTGAAAAAAATTTAGAATGTTTTCATTTGTGTTCTAAGCCCCTCTATGAATATATAATCACTGTTATTATCCCTTATTATAATACTGAGAAGTCCCCTAATTTCTTTGTGCCTAGTGACCCTTGGTCAGTTGGTAATGAATGAATTTAGTCCATCTATATGATACCTCTATCAAACACTTGGGACCCAAGGACACTGCGCCTTTATCCCATACCCCTGCTCTTTCCTCCAGGTTGATTCAGGATCTGGGGTTTGTAAGACAACTTCTAGAAGTTATTATTTATGAAACATAGAGATACAAGTAAATTCTCAAAATTTTAATTCTGATTTTTTTTTTTTGTCCTGCAAGTACAAAATACACATATAACATAGTTAAAGTATGTGTATTTTATCTCAGTAAGGTAATAAGGGACACTCTTAAAGGAGAATTTACTTTGGACATCTTTTCCTTCCAATGATTACTGGATAACTAAACACTCACCACCACGTAGCTCTGTTGTGAGAGAGATAATGATTGCAATCTGCATAGAATTAAAAATGGGGATGTTAACAGCTTTAGTAACAGTAATAGTGATGATAACAGCTTTTTTGTTATTGTAGTTGTGTTGTGATTGCTACATTTTTTGAACATGTATCAAAGATTTTATTTAATTTATTGATTAATGAAGAAACTGGTAAGAAATTACAACTTGTTTCTGTTCCCATTATTTTTAATGGGTATCTGTCTCAACTTCTCACTACCTTTCTATTTCCCCCACTGGATTTGGAGCCTTGGCTGATTCTCAAACCTACTTATCAATCTTTCTAAATGTGACATCATCTTCTCTTTGGGAGAAAACTAAAGTTCTTGCCTACTCAATTTTAAATGTTGCCTCCCTGAGAAATCTGGCTACTCTATCTCACCCATCAGATAGAGACATTTTATATTTCAGCTACTGTCAATAGACGAAGGTGCTTTTAATTTCAGCTACTGTTAATAGACCAGTGTCCTATTCTTCAGTGGCCCCCTAATTTAGACTCCCACTAGGCACCTCATTCAGGTAAGAGCCATTTACCCATACAAATTCTTCTAGGTCCAATCTTAATAAGTTCTACTTCCCTCTGCTTTCCCATAAGTGTTTTGTGGACAGTCTGGTGTCCTCATGGTAGATTAAACACGAGGCTCAACAAGGAAGAGCACAGTGATAAAGAAGGTTCATCAGGCAGGCTCGCTTTTCTGAGTTACATGTTCTTCTGAGGATTCCTCAATAGGTATATACCTCTAGTATGTGGCTAATCGAAAAGATATAGCCAAGCTTATCAATGAACATAGACAACAAAAATCATTGTCATATTTACCCAAGCAACCCACAGGAATTGAATGTAACCTCTGGTTTAGGTTAACTAAAAATTGGGCAGTAAATTTTATTCTCCTATTTAAAAATTGGACTTATTAAGTTGGCATAAAAGAAAGAAAGCAACATGTGACCATTGTGTTTCCACCAATAGAAAAGGAGGGCAGTGGGAACCCTGGGGGCGTGGGGGGGAGCATTTACCTTCCTTGCTCATGTACCTGCGTACAAGACGCTCCCTCTAGCGTGGTTATTAATGTGAGGTCAGGGACAATACAAAACACGAAAGACACCATTAAACTTACAAAATCTTATGATATTTGATTGAATTCACGATTCCTCCAATATTTTAAATGTCCTGTAGTATCTGGCCATTGCCTATATGCTTAGCCTCATTTCATACCAATTTCTTATTTCCCTGCTTGCTCTTTACCCTTGATCGTCATGCTCTGAGTTCCTCAAAAGTACCAACAAATTTACCCCTGGACCTTGCCAAGGAATATCCTTTTCCTGATTCTTTACCTAGTAAAATTATACTTTGGGTCTCAGCCTGAACAAGATCTCTTCAAAGATGCCTTCTCTGACCCCTAAACTAAATTCTCTATCATACCTAGTTTGTTTGTTTTTCAAAATCTTTCTCAGTTTTTTTTTTTACCATTCATATATTTGTGTGACAATGTGTTTAATGCCTTCAGTGTTTGTCTCACTGAACTGGACTTGCTTAACAGTAAGGAATGCATTAGCTCATACAAAAGCAAGTCCAGAGGCAGGTCAGACTTCAAGGTTGTTTGACCCAGTAAAAACTCAGATTGTAGAATGACTGCTAGTACTTAACATTCCCTTGCTCACATTTTGCAGGAGAAACAGAACCAGTTTGCAGAGACTTTTAGGACCAAGGAAAAATTTCCCTAACCTCACATTTTACTGGACAACATTGAATCACAAGCTTATTCTTTTTTTTTTTTTTTGCGGTACGCGGGCCTCTCACTGTTGTGGCCTCTCCCGGGGCAGAGCACAGGCTCCGGACGCGCAGGCTCAGTGGCCATGGCTCACGGGCCCAGCCCGTGGGATCCTCCCGGACCGGGGCACGAACCCGTGTCCCCTGCATCGGCAGGCGGACTCTCAACCACTGCGCCACCAGGGAAGCCCTCAAGCTTATTCTTGAGCTGATCATTGAGAAGAGAGATGGGATTTATTCTTGTCCAATCTGACCCATCCTTGGAATTGAGGTTAGGATCAAATTTCCCTGAGGTATAGATGGTGTAGGAGAGAAATACATACATAAACTAAGTTAGCATTCTGTTATGAAAAAGGAAGAGGAAATCAATACTGGATAAACAACTAGCAATATCCACCCCGTTACTGTATACAAAGAATTTGTTTATCTTGTTTAAACTGTATAATGTTGTCATCATGTTTGTTTGTGAAGTTTTAAAATGCCATGGTTCCCAATATTTACTCTTCAAGTTCAACAAATTTCATTTCAACTGCCTTGCAGGATGAGAATTTAGATGTATTTAGATGTACTTTTATACATAGCCAGAAGCATATTTCCCATTAACTATTAAAAACTTGTTTTCAAAATCTGTGTCCTGCACACGAAGGTTGAACATAAATAATGCCTGGAAAAGCTGTTTCAATTCCTCACTCTGAAAAATTACAGTTTACCAAGGAATTAAGAGAACTGGAAATTACTTCTAGAAGAGAGAATTGGAAAATATATGTCAAATCATGTAATAGTACAATTAAAACTTCATTAATTCTGCATAGGAGTTAGGTAGCCACGTTGTGTCTAAGATAGTTAACTATAAAGCAGTAAGAACACAAGAATTTAGGGTAGAGAGGCTCAGTAGAAAAAAGTGCATATCTATGCCTTGCCTGGTGTATCCCAAGGTCACAGAAGCATAAGAGTCAAAACTCCATCCGAAGATCCATTCACTAGGATCAGTGGGGTAGCACACAGAGATCTGCAGGAGGTTGGGGTATAATGAAACATTAGAGGCTCAAATTCTGCCCTCAGGTCAGCCAGCTCCAGGAGCCTGAGCTATCTTTGCAGCTGAGATTGTAGTGAGAGAGGAGAACCTATCCCAGAATGATAATTTAAAGTAAAATAAAATACCCTCTCTAAAACAAGGAAGTCTATTAAAATCACCAATTTAGAATGCATTTGTATTTGAAATAATTAGTAGAGATGAGTCAAATTTCCTATGATACATGCATTTGACATCAGCACCTTCAAAGAAATACAATAACTAACTTCGTAAGCAGAGGACCTATGCATGCATGGATACACACACATACAAAAACACACATACATACTTGAATTTAGATCTATTGGAGAAAAAATTGAAAATCCTTTATCTTCAGCATATCAGCTCTAATTTCCAGAAGCAAGCAGGGTCATGGTTTAATGTAATCCAGAGTAATTTGCATCCCTACCATACTTTGCGTGCCTACTATATATCAGGTACTTACATTCCCAAGGGCTGCTATGCTAAATGGGTGCAGTTTGTGCACTGGCCACAGAGGCAAGGGAATCTGCACACCCTGGTGGGGACTGTACCTTCTAAAGGATGCAGCCATCCAAAATTGGCACTTTTTCTAATTCATCCACCAGTAGTATGTTTCTTATTCTAATTTTCACAACAGTGCTGTATGTGCTAACAGCTGCACTGGTATTATCTTATTTGTTCCTGGCAATGAATTCTGCAGTGGTAGATGGTTATGAACTTCTTGTAACCTAAAGTATTCTGAGGAGATCATTCTTTAAATAGTCAAATATATATAAAATAATATAAGCCAACCCTATCCCTCCTGTTAGATCTCAAGTAGCCCCCCCAATATGTATTTGGATTCTAACATTTAATTGGTGTGATAATCTCTTGATTAGAATTTTGTGCAATACTTCTGGCTGCTTCTCTACCAATCCTGTGGCTACCATCTTCTCATGACATCACTTTACTACACAGAAAATCCTGGCTTTTTCGCATGAATTCCCTAGGGCAGCAAAACGCATACAAGCTGTTAGTAACAGTATCTAGCTAGGTTCTCTGAATGTGAAAGAGAAATGACAAAAAATAACAGCAATAATTCAAAATTGAATATCAGGTATCAGTTACTACTTCTCTCCCATAAGTCACTACTCATCACTGTCATAGAAAATTCATAACTGGCTATGAGGCTCCATAGCCCTCGCCTGACACTATCATTTCAGTGATACATTTCTTCCAGCCAAAATCTTTTATCGAATTTCTTTCCTGATCCTCCTGCAAAAAAACTCTATTGGGGTCTACTAGGTTGCTCACCATTTCTTAATTCTTTATTATACGGAATAATTCAATTCTTGCTTTTCTCAATCTATTTCACTAAAACTAGATAGGGCCTACCCTTTCACAATCACTTTCCCCTGGGTTAAATTCCCCTGCTTTCCTGAAATGTAGAAGTGGCTTCAATTTTTTTATTTTGGGTAGCCACCTTTTCTTCTCTGATGCATACTCTCTACAAATGAGAAAACTGAGACTCTGAGAACTTGTGTAATTTATATGACATCGCTTAGGCTTCAAAACCTACTTACTGTCTTTTCGTTAATCACAGATTTGAAAGCAATTTAGGAGACAAGAAGAGACCCTGTACATGAACAGATCCTCATGCTAATATTCAGAGGAAAATTATTACACGGACTCTATACATTCAACACGATAAATATTACTGAGCGCCAGCAGAGCTCAACTAAACAGTCAAAAACCTACAGTTACAAGTTTATCATACTAGAAGACACAGACATTGAACAAATAAACACACGAATAAATAAACATTGTGATTAATGCTAAGCGCTATGAAAGGAAAGAACAAGATGCTATAAAGCAACAATAGATAAGACCTATTTTAGAGTGCAATCAACTAATTTTTTCTATGTTCTTTGAAACACAATCTGAAATTCTTTCCTAGACATTTTTAACGCCCTAGATACTTTAAGAAAATCTCAGGAACTACATGAGTCCAATAGATATATTTACCCACTACTCTAGTCTCCTAATTTTGTTCTTCTCATTCCTAACCTGTCTCAAAACAAAATACAGGCATATAAAAATAAGCAAGCAAAAACAACAGTCATTCTGAATGAACCATCTATATTTCTCTTGTCTCTACTCACCACGAGGGGTACTACAAGAATAAATCACCCAACAAGGCATCAAACAGGGACCATGCTTAGTGCACACTCACCAGGCCCCTGGACGCAGTTGTCATAGACTCCAGGGCATCTCCCTGGTTAATCCCTTCTCTCACCGCTGAACAATTGACCACTTGATCCTTGGCATAGGCCCAGGCCTTCTCCTTTGTAAAGAAAATTGGAACCATCAGATGGGAATTCTTCATCTTTCCACCCCGAAACCTCATTGCAGCTGCACCCAATTGCTCCTGCCCTTTAACTGTTACAAAGCACAGATCTTCCAATCTAAAGCCAAGCACTCCATCTGTGCTCTGGATTTCATCCCCTTCGGGCTCGTGAGAAAACATATGCTATTGATTGTCCCTGTGCTCTCCTCCTATTTTTATCTCTTGCTTCCTACCTCATCTTTCCTTGTGTCCTTTTCATATAAAACAAATTTTTAAGACCTGTTTTCAATGTTTAGAATATCTCCTAACAGTTGCTTTATCTCACCCTACAACTTCTTAGCCAAACTTCTCACAAGGAAAGTTGTTAATTCCATTGTCTTTTTTTTTATTCGATAAAGTTGACATATTACATTTTGTAACATATAAAGTATAAACTTTGTCTTATTCCATACAGACAGTTCAAAAGTAGACAAGAAAAATCCATGCTATTATAAATCAAGATAGAGGTTCCCAGTGGATGAGGTGGTAGCGACTAGAAGGGGATAATGAAGAATTTCTTAGGTTGTAGTAATATTGTTATTTGTTTTGGGTACAGGTTTTATGAGTTTTTTTCACTTCAGGACATCCATTTGGCTGAAAATTTATGTTCTGTGACTCTGCTGTATGTATGTTCTAACTTAAAAAAATTATTTAAAAAGCATATAGTATGTCAGGTGTTACATGGAAAAAAATGAAGCAAAAGATGAAAATAGACATGCCACAGGAGGAACATGGTTTGCCAATATTGGTAGCTGTAAGGCCAACTGGCCCGAGGCAGGGGAACACAATCAGATTCACAGGTTGCATCAGAACGAAATTCTCCGGACCACCCAGTTCCAGGAACTGACCTGGGGACTTTGAACCCGGCCCAGCCTTCCCGCCTTTCGAGGGGCGGGACTAACTGTCCCCCAGGATACCCGAAAAGACCACCAAATAAGGAATACCCTGCGCCCTCCCAGATTCACCACACCCCTTTCCCTTCTTCCCCCTATAAAATCTTGCCCAACCCTCGCCCGGGTGCGACTTCTCTGGCCCCCTTTCTCTCGGACCAGTGAACCTCGCCCGGGAGCGCTCCCTAATAAAGCTCACTTGAAGCTTTCCTCTGTTTCGCGGTGCTGTTTGTTAAGATCCGACCTTACAGTAGCTATTTAAAATAGGGTTATCAGAAAACATCTCACTGAGAAGGTGACTTTTCAGCATGAATATAAAAGTGAGGGAAAATGTCATGTGAACATCTGGAAAAGTGTGTTCCAGAAAGAGGAAATCACAGTATAAAATTCCCCGTGATGGTTGTCAACATAGCATTTTCAATGAACATTGAATAGGCCAGGAAAGCTGAATGAAATGACCAAAGGAGGAAGAATCATACATGGAAGTGTTACCGAGTCCCAGCTCTCTCTGCTCGCCACACGACAGGCCAATAAATCGGGAGACAAGGTGTTGAGGCAAGGAATAGCGACTTTATTCGGAAAACTGGACCGAGGAGATGGCGGACTAATGTCTCCAAAAAACCATCTCACGGGGGTCTGGATGCCAGTTTCTTTTATAGAACAGAGAAGGGGAGGGGGTGAGGAAGTAAACTAAAAAGGCCACTAGTTTTGCAAAATATCTCCTGGCTTGGCCAGCATCAAGAAGGGGATGTGTTAATTTCTTCTTTTCTGCAGCCATTCACAGGTGGGCAGGGTCAGAATGTCTCCCTGTGAGCTGAACAAAAGCACTTTAGTTTAACATTCAGCCAGAGGGTCAGGGTTCCCTGAGGCAGGCCATTATGTATTATTATAATAACAAAAGCAACAAAAAGCAAAGGTTAAAGTAAAAGAGATAAATCCAGCATGGAGTCTGATTTTGCTCTTCCCTGTTACAGAAGTAATAAGGAAGTGAGGCCAGATATTTCAAGGCCTTTAAAAGGATATTTTAAGGGCTTTAAACTTGTGACTCAGTCTCCAAAGGGAACCAGGATTCCCAGTAATCACACTTTTGTAAAGCCCCTTTCCACACTGAACCCAAAGCCAAATCCGGCCTCTGTACCCCAACACCAAATTAAATCTCAGAGACAGTTTTGGGTGAAGTAGAAAAGAATAGCGTTATTGACTTTGCCAGGCAAAGGGAGCCATAGCGGGCTAATGCCCTCAAAACTGTGTGTCCCAACTTGGAGGGGGTAATGAGAAGTTTTATAGAAATGGTTCAAAGAGGGCATGAGCAGCTCGTGGACATCCTTCTGATTGGTTGATGGTGAGGTAAGTGGGAGTCAGCATCATTAACCTTTTGCTTTTATCTGGTCTGGGGTCTACATGCTTGTGGACAGCATACTGTTAATTTCTCCCACCTGGTAGGGGTTTCAGTATCTGCAAAACAACTCAAAGGTATTGTTATATATGTTCCTTGAGGGGGGTACCAGGACCCTTCCCCAAGGCTGCACTATTGTATCTTTTGACTATTCCTCCCTTGTCTCCACATCCCCTCCCTTCCCTAATGAGCAACTGTTTGAACCTGCTGTTGGAACTCAGGGAAGGTCATGGAGGCTGAATAAAGCCTCTTTCCTGTAATCAAAAAATGGGGGACACAGAAAGGCTTTTGTGCCCAGGAGCCCCACAGGGTCCTGCTGGGTATCAAACCCAGACTGGCCCTGAGTAAGCAATAGTGTGGCATTCATTATGTAATCATAAAAAAGTCTTGCTTCTATTTGTGTCTCTTGGAACGCTCACTCTTGGGAAAGCTAACCATGATAAGGAGTTGACCTTGAGACTTCCATATTCTAAGGAAGCCAAAGCTAACCAATGGGGAAGCTGCACATTCAGAGAGATCCTGACCAGCCAGTAGCTGCTCCAGCCATTCATAAATAATACCTGTGAGTGAAGAAGTTACCCTAGGTGTCCAGTTCCATGAAGTCTTATATGAATTTAGCCCTGCTGCATTTGACTGCAACCACAGGAAAGACCTTGAGAACCACCCTTCTGAACACAGTCAATCCCAAACATGAGATAATCAATTGTTATTTTAAGCCGTTAAGTTTTGGGGTGGTTTGTTACTCTGCAACAAGTAATCAAAAAAGGATTTTTCTGTGAGATAGAAACCCATTGGAAGATTCTGAGCAGAGGAATGACATGTCTTTGAAGGAGCACTCATTTATGCTATGTTGTGAGAAGACTACAGGAGTTGTTGGAAGGCAACTGCAGAAGTAGGAAGGCTGTTTAGAAGGCTCTTGCACTTCTTATAAGATTATTCACAGTTTTAATTAAATAATTTATTTTGTAACCTTTTAATATATTTCTTTCTGCTAGACTATAGCTTTACGGAAGCAGGGAACATTTAGATCTTGTTCATGTATCAATCCTCAGAGTCTGGTAGATACGTGATAAGAATTTATCGAAGAAAAGTATAATTGTATGAATGAATGAGAGAATGAATGAATGAATACTTTCAATGCTTAACTAAATAAAGACTTTATTTCTGGATGTTTTCTATGTTTTTGGTTCCTCCTTTCCTTTTCTTCTTCTAATTTCCAGTTCTGTTTCTTTCAACTTAATGCATATTTTTAATATGCAGGAGTAATGCATGAAAATGAGAATCTAATCATCATGGACTGTATAATTTGAATACAGAATAATTTTAGTGTTTTTAAATCCAAATCCAGATATGATAGGAAATGAGACAAAAATGTGACTGCACTGAAATACCTATCATTTTCTCATAAACAAATTTAAAGCCTACAGAATATTAACACGTTTTCTTCACTGCTTTGTAGAGTGAAACAGATATTGAGTGAAATATTCTGCAACATCAAAGGGATCATCTCTTTGAAAATTGCAGCAGAATAAAAATCATCTTATTCTCATATTGCAGATAAAGGAAATAGAAAGTAATATTCAAAAGAAGGAGGAAATTAAGTGTCCATATACCCAACTCCATGAGTTTCAAGAATTATCCATTAATGATGATTTATTTATTTTTGTCTGATTTTAGCTTATTTGAAAATAATTTATTTTACTATGTATGATTTTATATTTCAGCATCTCTACATCATTGTTATGGGCCATTGTTCTACCCAAGCCTCAAGAAATGATCCCAGCACTGTATTAGGACCAGCTCCAGGTATCAGTGACAGAAAATTAAATCATGAGGTGTGAGAAAGTGGCTTTATAGTACAAAAGTTCCTTGTATCCACTTTTATTTTCTGTCCTCCCTGTTTCCATACCCCCAAATATGTTCCAAGACATGTTCTCTTGTTTTCTGCCAGAAAATATTTGCAAGGTCCCACATATTTTTTAGTTAATGATCTCTTTCCTCTCACAGAAGGTACTATACTTCCCTAGTTGGGCCATGTGACATTCTTTATAACATCACACTGGCCCATTATACTGATGACATCATAGTATTGAGATGTCAGCAGAAACTGTCCAGTATTCTGGACATGACGGTAAGTCACATGTGAGCAAGAGTAGGAAATAAACCCTAAAATCATTTATGGCACCTGCCATATTAATGAAGTATTTAGCAGTCCTGTGCTGTGGGCCATAATGGGATATTCTCTCTGTTCCAGTTATCCATTGCTCCAAAAAATAAAACAATCCAACGCTTTGTGACTTAGAAAACAAACAATGATTTATTTTGTTCATGTATCTGCAGTTCAAGCAGGAAGCGGCAGGAACAACTCATCTCTGCTCTATGCGGCCCCAACCAGCTGGGGCCAGAGGCTCACTCACTTGGTAGCAAGTTGAGGCTGGCTATAGACTGTGAACTCATCTGGAACTGCTGAGGGACCTTGGTTCCTTTGCACATGGACCCTTCTCAGGACTTCCTCAAGTTTCTTAAAACATGGTAACTAGATTCAGAGAGTGAGTCCCTCAAGAGTCCTGGACAGAAGCTGCAAGGCTGCTTATCACTCTACCTCAAAAGCTTCAGAGGGTTAGTTTTGCCACATTATATCAATAGAGTTAAGTAACTGAGACCAGACCAAATTCAGAGGAAAGGCAATTGGATTCAACCTCTCAATGGAAGTAGTAGCAAAACATCTGCAGCTAGTTTTCAGCTGCCATGTCACCCACAGAAAATGAGACATTGTTACACTTTGAAAATCCTACAACTAAAAAAGCAACAGAGCATTTAGTAGATATACTAGAACCCACTTTAATGACCTCATTTTAACTGAATCACCTCTATAAAGACCCTATGTCCAAATCAAATCACATTGGTACCTGTGGTTCAGACTTCAACAATATTTTTTCGGGGAACACAATTCAGCCCATAACAACTCCTCAGAGGTCCCCAGAAACCCTTTTCTAACTTATTGGTCAACTCCTCCCGTTCCTAAAATAATTTTCCAACCATACTCAACCTCCAAAAACTAGCAGAGGACAATTTGACTATTAGAAGTTAACTTTCTAATATCCCTACCTACAAATTTACCTAAACCTGAATCTACTCTCCCTTATTTTTCCCATTCTCAAAAGTATCGCCTCCTCTTGGAAGGCTCATTCCTCCTCCTGAGTTCATTATCTGACCTTGCACTGTCTCATGTGAAAATAGTTCCTTTCCTGTGTTTGCAACTTTTTGCCCCTTACTGGAGGCTCACCTCTCTTCTTGGTGCACAGCGCCCAGACTCCTCCACTCTGTGATCCTTTCCTCTGTTCAAAGCAAAGCTCCTGAAAAAAACAGTCCACAATTATGACTACACAACAGCCTACACTTCTGACTACATCCCCTCTTCCCAGCCCACAATCACTTTTCAGTGTGCTGTGGAACTTCTACCACAATTCTCCAATGACATCTCTCTGGCAAAGTTAACCAAGGACACCTAATCACCAAGTTCAGTGAGTTGTTCAGTGACCTCATCTTACTTTATCAACCTATGACGCCTGATAATACTGATAACTCTCTTTTCCTCCACACTGTTTTTTGGTAACTCCTTTCCACTTAAAAAAATTTTCAATTTTGATATCCCCAAAGGTTTTGACCTTGGGCCTCTTCTTTCCCCATAGTATAAAATATACCTGAAACCGTAAATCATAAATAAGTAAACCATAAATCATTCTGGGGGGGATATGACCCTCTAATCTATTTATTCAATCTATACATTTTTCATAGTTTCCAGAATCATATATCCAACTGCCTAGTTGATTTTGAAAATTATATATTTCATAGATACTTTCATGTGTAAATCTGCTAATTCGTTAATCCTTATTATGGTAAATCCAACTCAATCCACCTCGTTCAACAAGCCAGATATGAAGTATGCTGACATTTTCCCTATCAAAACTTTAAATTCTACTGACTCATTAACGCTTCTCATATTTGCCCCATCTTTCTGTCCTCACCACTACCGCTTTAATTCAAAACCTCATTAAAACACATTAGGACTGATGCAATACTTACCTAACTACTGTCCAAGCTTTGGTTTCTACTGTAACCTCCATGTGATTGACAGAGATGCTTTCCAAAATAAAAATCTGTTCATGTGCAGCTTTATTTAAAGTGTTTTATTGGCTCCCAAAGTTTATAGGATGAAATATAAGATGTAAGTCTTCGATGATGTTGTTTTTACTTGTCTCTCTAGTTGTATCCCTGTCTTCTCTACATTTCTATGACCTCTGTGTGAGTGCTGGGGATATTAGTTTCATATTTCTGAACTTCCATTAATGCTACTCCTTATACCTGGAGTATCTTCTCCAAGACCCCCACTCCTTTCTTGCATTCTTCAAGATTCCTAAGTGTTATATCTTTTATGAAGAATTTCTACCATACACACACCTTAACTCCATCCCCAGGAAAGACTAACTACACCTATTCTTCCTCACCATCTTTATCTTTTCAAAATACAACCTCTAACTCTGGCATAAATGTCGTTGATCTACTAAACTGTGCAATCTTTGAGGCTAGAGATCATGCATTACTTATTAATTATGACTTTGTCTTATGGTACTTGTCACATAATAGTTACTCAATGAATATTTGTTGAAGGTGTTGAATTAAAAGACCTTTGTGGTTATTAATTCCAAACATATATATAATGAAGGAGTCCCTTCTACAATATTCCATTGAGATGTTCATTCATCCAGTTCTTGAAGACTTATTTATGTTTCTCATTTCTTTCCATTTGATTTCAATAGGTTAGATGACTTCAAAAAAATAAAATTTATTAAGGACTGATCTACTGGTGTGCATTTTGGTTATAAATTGCACAAGCAATCAGTTTATCAATTCCTAATTAAATAGAAACTCCTATTTAAAAACATTTATTAGAGATTTTAGTTCAATATAATTTAACCAATATGATGATAATGTAATTGTCAGTAGTATTAAGTGCATTACTGTTTTAAGTTTACGGAAATATTACTCCCACTATATTGTACAGAGAGTTCACAACTGAGGTATCATGTCCAAGTATAAATACCTTGTAAAAGATGAAATAGAGTTCCAGGAAGAAGACTTGAGAGGAGAGTAGAAACCATATATGGTAGAAATATAACATGTACATATTTAACTTATGTGTTAATTCACCTTCCCAAAGACATGACTTCACTCATTCATTTAATCGTCACAAGAAGAAACAAACATAAATGTATTAAGCTAAAGAAGCTTGATATTAAAACAGAATAGTATGAACCTACAGGCAATTAGGAATACTTTAGAATTTTTCACTTGTTCCTCATTCATCACTATGGATTTGTTAGTTATATATAAGATAAAATGCTTTGTTTTCCCAGACAGCTACATGAAGCTTTTTCTTTGTTGCTTCTGTCATGGTTCTCCAATGTGATATTGCATGCACTAACAATGTGTACATGTTATTTGGATGATTTAAAGGATTTCAAATGTAATTTTTTTTTAACTATGCTCATTTCCACCAATCTTATTAACTTCAGAATCCAAACCACCAGGTAAGTCTTCTTGATAAGACTGGAAGAGTTAAAAGTGGGTTAGAAATGAATTAGAAGGAAAATGATAAAAGTATTCAAATACTTAAGGGATATCAAATCATGCCCTGAAGAGTTAAGAATAAGGATTTGAACAAATGTGTGAAAATTACAAGTAGACATATTTCAACTTTGCAGGAAGAAGAGTTAACAGGGTAAGACTTAAACATGCTTTATTGGTGGAACTGAGCTAAATATATACAGTGCATTACAAATGCATTATAAATATATATATATATATTTATAGTATATATAATATATAACCTCTAGATCCGTTTCCTAGCCTTTTCTATTTTTCTCAGTGCCCTTAGAGATTGCTCTGCATGGCCTACATCACAGGTTTCTTTGTCCACTGGATTCCTGGGCTCCACCAGTTAGGATCTGAATAGGAAAACAGAAAGTAAAATGAGAATGAGATCAGGGTATTTATCCTCTGACTCTCACCCATGGGGGAGGAGGCGAGATCACCGTGGGATGGCATCATCTCTCAACTGAAGATCAGAGTTAATGTCAGACAGCCCTGTCTGCAAGAGCCTCTGTGCCTCTTCTTCCAGTTACTTGCCACTTCAGGCCTTGGAGGTTCCTGTTCTGAGTGGTACAAGCCCAAGGATACTGTGTTATTCAGCATGATTTCCTTATAAATAGTCTCCTATTTAAATTTCCTCAAATTATCTCAATTTGTTTATGCCATCTGTTTCCTGCTGTAAAAATGATTGCTATAGGAACCCTTTGAAAATTTTATGAATGCTAAGACCTTCACTTCAAAAGTTTAAAAAAAAAACCCAAATATAATTACAATTTCCTATTTCTTTATTCATGAACTCAACCAAAATTATGCGTTCATAAATATAAAAAAGATTTAGGTAGCATTTTGCAGCATTAAACAGAGATCTCTCTTTGTCCAGTCAATTTCAACAAACAAGGAAACTGATATCAACTCACAGACTATATCAACTAATCTAAGAGCCATACAAAGTACAGCTTCCTTCTGAGTATCTGATGGGTGAATCACTGTTCACATGAAAAGCAAAAGATAAAATGTAATTCTCCCAATTCTTTTGACTTTGGCTGGTATTTCTGACCTGTCAGCCACCCAATGACTTCTGTTATATTTGGAAAGCTCTTTTGCCATGGCTTTTCAAAGACCATTTACAATCTTTTGACAAGTGTAAATTTGATTCAATAGATTCTACTATAATAAAATGTCAACTTTACTTTTTTGGCCTGTATTTTCAGAATACATATTCATTCCTTGATATTATCTCTTTATATCCATGCAACAGATATAATATTAATAGCAACACAATGTGTGAACAGAGGCTTCAGATTAACCTGGAGCTGGAAGAATGCGAGAGAACATTTTCCAGATGGCATCAGCCTGGAAGGCGTCCTTGCCTTGCCACTCACAGTGATTGCTAAAGGAATGCGCTATTGTTAACACAGCTCCCAGGAGAGGAAAATCAGCTTTAGTGCCATTATAAGATATGGTTTCTTCCCAAGTACTGAGAATAAAGGCTAAGAAAGGGAAGCCAATGGCAAATGAAATGCTCACCCTTATCCAGGGTAGACCTACAGTAAAATGTCGAAGTAAGTGAAATTGGTCTTTCTAATTCTCCCTTTCAACAAATATTTACTTTGCTGGTGCTTCACTTTCAAAGCCTATTTCTTTAGCATTTAAAGGTAGCTTTGAGTATCAGCTGATAAAAGATTAATGAGTATATTTACATTTTGATAAAGATTTTTAAGGTAAACTATGTCTTTGACATGATAAAAAGTTCTTTATTGCTAAAATATTAGCATTTCAAAGAAATGACATCGGATCGAACACTAGCTACAGCAGCCTTTGTACTTCTCATTGCATAGCCATGCATTTCTTCATGAAGAACTCTGTTTCTATAATTCTCTGGGACAGTAGGAAGCCTCCCTGAAACCCCGCACTTCTTCACACAGCTCCGGTTAACTCAAATGGTGGTCCACAAAACATATTTGAAAAGCTGTAAGGAAGATTTAAAATAAAAACTTGACTAACAATATCTAAACTTCAGAAAGTAAAAACTATATTTCAGAAAAGCAGGGAAAACTAATTGGCAAGCTGCCTCCATCTTGCAGATGGATGTTAGGTCGCAACACTTGCCTGTAGAATCTATCCTGCAATCCTGCAAAATTTATACTGATTGTGCTGGCGAACAGAGAATCTCTGTTCCTAGAGAATCCTAAGAAGACAAGGTTTCGAAGGCAGAAATTTGGAAAAAGCTTTTATTAATCATGATTTTGATTAATTTGTTCAATATTCATATGTTTTTAGCCAGACACTGAGCAAGGTGTTACAGGAAAAACAGTAATATCCAGCATGTGCCCAACCTGGAGAAAAGTACCTGTACTCAGCGAGACTTTAGAAAGATCTATAAATTACTGTAATGTAATTTGTTACAAGTACCTCAAGATTGCACAAAGTGCTATTAGATTTCAAAGGAGGAAATGAGGGATCATTCAGAGGAAAGAGATCAATATACAACCACATTTTTCTCTTCATTAAAAACCCTCTAATTGGGGCTTCCCTGGTGGCACAGTGGTTGAGAATCTGCCTGCTAATGCAGGGGATACGGGTTCGAGCCCTGGTCTGGGAGGATCCCACATGCCGCGGAGCAACTAGGTCCGTGAGCCACAACTACTGAACCTGTGTGTCTGGAGCCTGTGCTCTGCAACAAGAGAGGCCACGATAGTGAGAGCCCCGTGCACCGCGATGAAGAGTGGCCCCCGCTTGCCACAACTAGAGAAAGCCCTCGCACAAAAATGAAGACCCAACACAGCAAAAATAAATTAATTAATTAATAAACTCCTACTCCCAACATCTTCTTTAAAAAAAAAAACAACCCTCTAATTATATACATTTCAAAACAAGACACAAATGCTATGTTCTAACAAAATTAGCCATTTTAATTCTTCTTGCAATTTTCACAGGTCTGAATTTTTTCTCACATTATCACTTAGATTTAACTAGTAAAAATGATTGACTGCTGTCTGCTAAGCATGAACCAGCAAACTCACTTATTTCATAGGATTCATAAGAATCCCTAAAGTGAGGGTGCACTCCTCAGTAAATTGCTAAATACACACGAACACTGAAATGTTACTAGTTGGATAAATACTGATTTGAGAGATAAAATGAAAAGAGTATTTTATTCTGTTTCTTTCAGATTAATATTATTTTCTCATTTCAATCTAGATGAAGTTTCTTCAGCATTTTCTGTGAAGGTAAAACATGACTCTGGGAATCATTATAATAAAGTCATAGACTGCTTTGAATATTAATTTCCAAGATGTTTTCACAGTGCTTCATGTTTGTTTCTTGATTAGTTTCATTCACTTTCTTTGCAGAGTGTGAAGGCCAGGGAGCCTGCTCGCTTCTGCTGTAGTTCATGGTGAGGTCGGGGGAAGGGGAATGAGCTTCTGAGGATTCAGTCATGTTCAGACTATCTGTCAAAGTTGACAGTAAAAACTGAAAGATTCGTGGGCAGAATACCAGGAGAGCTAAGTTATTGACTTAGTCCTTCTCCTCATACATATCCTGCCTATCAGGACCAATGCTTGGCCATCTCTGCATATCACTTCCAGCATTTGTATGTAGGAGTGGAAACACCATCTCCATGTACTTCATCAGCTTGTTTTAAGAATAATGCGATAATGGGAAAATGCTATATAAAAAGTAGACATGAAACCACATTGAGGAGGATGTGTGAGAGATGTTATTATTGCTTTCCAGATGTTATTTTTGCTTCATTTAGAAGTTCAAAAGAAGCTATGTTCAGTATAAATATGAAAACAAAATTTTTAAAAAATGGCATGACTTGAAATCAGCTTCTAAGGCGGTCCTAGAAAATTGGCTTGGTTCGTTACAAAATTTGCTATTTTGTATGACTTTAGATACCTAAGAGGACATAAATCAATGTTTGGCAAATGAAATTAATCACAATTCAACCACTATAGATTGAAAAGTTGTGATTCAGTAATTCTTTTCCTCGTTGTGGATTTTAGAGACAGAGCAGCCAATCTAAAATCAGACACAGCTGAAACTAAGTCAACTCTCACAGATACAAATTCAACAAGGAGGAATTACCACTAGAGATCAGAAAATCATGTTGTGCTCTATTTACAATAGCCAGGAGATGGAAACAACCTAAGAGTCCATCATGGGATGAATGGATAAAGAAGATGTGGCACATATATACAGTGGAATATTAGCCATAAAAAGAAACGAAATTGAGTTATTTGTAGTGAGGTGGATGGACCTAGAGTCTGCCATACAGAGTGAAGTAAGTCAGAAAGAGAAAGGCAAATACCGTGTGCTAACACATATATATGAAATTTAAGAAAAAAAAAATGTCATAAAGAACCCAGGGGTAAGACAGGAATAAAGACACAGACCTACTAGAGACCTACTAGAGAATGGATTTGAGGATATAGGGAGGGGGAAGGGTAAGCTATGACAAAGCGAGAGAGTGGCATGGACATATATACACTACCAAACGTAAAATAGATAGCTAGTGGGAAGCAGCCGCATAGCACAGGGAGATCAGCTCAGTGCTTTGTGACCACCTAGAGGGGTGGGATAGGGAGGGTGGGAGGG